>NC_067433.1:25731943-25829186 GCF_009764475.1 Pristis pectinata | reverse complement strand
GAAATAAAGTTAATAGTCTTATCCATTTTAACAGAATAAAAACAACATATGGTATGTAAGGGGTTAACCTTGGTATATTCGGATCTTACCAACAGGAAGAAGTAAAAATGTTGGAAGAGGAAGCGGATATGACGACAATTTAGAAAAAATTGTAATTTAGCCCAGAAGAAAAAAAAAACTAAAAACAGTCCCACTCCCCTCTCCAACGGCCCAAACACTGGCCAACAGAAAGCCAGAAAGCTCGCCTCTAATTGAATTAACCCCAATTCTATTGGAGGCGGTAGTCCAAATTAACAAATATATAAACCACTCATGTTTAGACTAAGAATGAACAAGATAACCCAAACAGAAATATCGAAATAACAACAAAGTTGTAGAATTAAAAGAGAGCCAAAGAGCATTAACAGTCAACATTTAAAGAATAAAGTTTACAAATTATTTCAGAAAGAATGCAAACGATCAGTCATTAGTTAAACTCTTAATTATATTAAAAACAAAACATTAAAAATATTAAAAGAGGTAAAAAGGAGGTTTAAATCTAAAAAGTAACTAGATAATAAAGCGAGTAAGTCGTAAATCAAAGGAAAAACACTCTATCTCCTCCGCATTTCTTAGCCTCTAAAATTAAAAGCTAGTTCAAAAGAAATTGTTCGGTTTATTGCATAGATCTAAACCATTTACGAGATTTATCAGGCAGTGTAATTCGCAGCCTTGCTGGGAGTAATAATGCAGGATGATAATTGCTTTGATGGAGACGAGCCATAATTGATTTGTAGGTCAGCCTGTCTTTCATAAATTCTGGGGCGTAATCTTCAACTTTTCGAAACATCCATTGTTCAAGTTGAATCATTCCACGTCGACGAGCGGTACAAATCAAGAGTTCCTTGACGGTAACATAATGAAATCTCAAACTTACTGGGCGAGGTTTTTGATCTGTAGCAGGTTTGAATCTTAATGCTCTATCAGCTCAGTCCAGAATGGGGTCAGCAGGGAACATATCAGAACCGAACACATCGATCAAATGTTTAGAAAAGAATTCCGTCGGGTTACCAGTCTCGGGTTTTTCTGGAAAATTGATGATTCTTAAATTTTTCCTCCTGCTGCGTCCTTTGAAGTCGATGATCCATTGTTGTTGCTTTTCCAGGTTTTGCTTGGTCGTAATTAAATCTTTTTGAACTGAATGAAGTTTGGCATCTCTCTCTTTACCAGCTTGATCGAGTTCAGCAATTAGTTGCATTTGTTTGTCATTCTTTTGGATAAGAGTATTTTATTTTTCCTCACAGTCCTGTAAAATGGACTTCAATTCGGAAAAGCTCCGGTCAAACTTTCTATCCAGATTAGAAATAGCTTCCAAAGTAGGTTGGTCTCCATTACCTTTACCATAAGCTGACTCCTTAGATCTGGTATTCATTTTAGCAGTTAAAACTCCAAATTAAACGTGCCAGTATTGTAAAAGACTTATTAAAGAGTGGTAAATAATAGATTGAAAAGTGTTTGGACCAAAGCCAAGTTATGACTTAGTCCATCGAGCACCACCAGCAAACTGTCTGAGACCTTCTGAAAACCGATATAAATAACGTCAACTAACTCTTCTTTGTCAAACCTGCTTGTGACCTCCACAAAGAATTCCAACAGATTTGGCAGGCGAGATCTCCCCTTCAGCAAACCATGCTGACTTCATCCTATTTTTTAACATACATCCCAGCACACTGAAATTTCATCTTTGATAACTCTTACCGACTACCTAAGTCAGGCCGAAGGGCCTATAGTTTCCTGTTCTTTGCCCCTTCCTTCTTAAACAACGGTGTAAGATCTGCGAATTCGCACTTCAATGGGACCCTCCCCGACTCCAGTGATACTCCAAAGATCGCTACTAATATCTCCGCATTCTCTTCAGCTACTCTTTCTGAACTCCAGGTGCAATTATCTATGCAGGTGATTTATCCACCTTGAGGCCTTCCAGCTTCTCCAGCACATTTTACCAAGAAATAGCCGCTACCGTCGCCTCTGCTCTCTTACCCTCTTCAACTTATGGCATGAAATAATTTATATTCATGAAATATCAACGCGGAGAGAACTCAGACGGACGGTTCGCCAAATTTGACCTTTCCCCTTTGACTCTCACCAATTTTTGTGAATGCACCTTAGAAAGCATCCTATCCGAATGTAGCACGGCCTGGTATGGCAACTGCCTTTCCCGTGACCCCAACAAATTGCAGCGACTTTGTGGACACTGCTCAGCACATCACCGAAACGGGCCTCCTCTCCATGGACTCTGTCTGCACTTCTCGTTACCTCGATAAAGCAGCCGGCATAATCAAAGAGTCCACCCACCCGAACATTCTCTGTTCTCCTCCCACCCATCGGGCAGAAGATGCAGAAGCCTGAAATAACGTACCAGCGGGCTCAATGACAAATTCTACCCCAGTGCTATAAGAAGGTTGGCTTCTATTGCCGGGGATGGATTAATTGACTCAGTGCAACTGAGTAGGGTTTGGGGAGACCACGCCTGGAGGACGGCAGATGATTTTGGTCTCCAACAAAATGGGAGATATATTCTTCATTCCGAAGCTGCCCACGAAGGTTCCCAGGATCGAACACTGGGGTGTGTGCATGTTCTTCGGGGAAAGATTGGACAGAATAGGTGTAAACTTCCTGATGTTCAGGAAAGATGTTGAACTAATCGCAAAGTAATTTCGTTCTGGGACTTAACGGGTTGATGTTGTGATGATGAAATACGGTCTAGTCCTAGGCTTCTTTAACCAAGGTATTCATTGACGCTCAGTGGTTGTGCATATTTGAGGCTACAATGCGTGTGTGTTTGGACTATAGAGCAGTACGGGGTTCTGGGGAACGGGCTGGAGGCTGGAGCTGAAGCTATCAATCAGCTGTGAACTTATTCAGTGGTGCCCGGGGTAGAGTAATGCACGGACGTCTCTGCTCCAACAATTATCAACGCCCTAATTGTACCGAGGAAAATCATATGTTCCCGCGGAATTTCCACCCAAGGCGAACTAATACAAAATGAAGAAGTCAACAGGATAACTCAAGCTAAAGTAACACAGGACCTGGAGGGGGCTACATAACTTTATTCCTGAAATTGCGTGCTTCCAATAATTATTGCAAAATTATTGTTCATATTCTCCATTCCAGCTGCAATTCCTGGGAGTATGCTGTGCCGTCAGGGTTGCGATAAAAATGCTCCGATTCCTCGTTGTTTCAGGTTCCAATGAGGAACAGATTGGGAAATAGGTTTTGGGGTGACATTGATTGTTTGTGCCCGCTGTTTTACAGTCGGCCAAGGTGGATGTCAGGTCGCTCAGGCACAGGATAAAACTCGTAACTTTTGTCTTGATTTCCACCTGTGTTCTGCCGTGGTGCTGCTGAAATTTCCACCTTAAACGCAAAATTCCTGGCGATTCTGTAATTTAAAACTTTTTCCTTTTGCATTAACCTGATTCTTATAATTGCGGTACACCAATGAGACTGTGTCAATTACTCGGACCATTAGGGTATTAATCGCATTAATTTTATTTTTGGATTCGGGAGAGAATGGTGGCTGTTTTCTTTTGACAGGTACACCAGCTGGAACTGAACTCCACTTAGGACAGGAAGGATTGGTTCTAATGAGAGCTTTTCTTGGTCAATGCCAGAAAAAGTGTCCAAGGAGACATTAACAATACCTTCAGCTCCTCCCTGAATTTAGCTTGGGTCACTGCATAAATGTACGTGTTTGTACAGGAACTGAGGTGCGCGAGCAGAGCTCCAGTAAGAGCAGCGAGAAATGCTGTAGAGGAATAGTCGCGATTAGAATGCATGGTGTGACCGGCGATAAAATGAGTCACAGTTGCCGGCAGCCACAGTAACAGGAAGCTGCACGATACACTGAACAGTAATATTATGGATTTTCTTCTGCTCTCCATTTCTGTGTCACGGCGACGCTCACTTCTTTGACTCCGAAATCCCCGTCGGGATTTGCTGGACACCAAGATATGCCTGACGGTCAACCCATTAAATAGAAATATTGAGCCAAAGACGCAGAATAAATCTCGAAATGATTTCATTCGGGTGAACGCCACAAATGCTGGCGAGTTAAAGGCCTCCAGTCTGAATTCTATACCCCAAGAAATGTTGCCAATTATTCGTAGAGGTTGAAATACAAACAAGTCGGGGATATTCTCCAAGGAAATCATGATCATAATTAGTGCGGCAAGGATTCTCACTGTTTTCACTCGGCAGTACTTTGCTTTAAACTTCTGACAGCACATGGCAACATATCGGTCAACGGTGAAGGCCACTGTATACCACTGTGACAATTTCAGACTGACACCCATCAGGTACACAATGGAGATAAGGAAGTTCGTGTGATACAGAAATGTGCCTGGCAGACGTTTAATTAAAATTTGATAGAGAACAACATTGATTATGATGACCGATAAATCTGACACTGCCATGATCATCATGTAGGCGCCGATACATTTGGAAAGACCACAGTTCCCTCGGGAGAGAATGATAATTGTCAGCAAGTTCGCTGTAATAGAAACGGAAAAGTCGCCAGTAACGGTGCAGATATTCGCCTATCCAACTGCTGAATGTCACCTAGACCTGTCGCGCGACTTATTCTGGGAGCTGATGGCATCGCAGAACTGAGAACCAGGCATCGTCAAACACTCAAATAAGTTCTGAGAAATTACCAGCAGGACAGGTGTTCAGGTAAGACTTAAAGCTGAGGCAACAGCAAAATATTCAGAGTAGATTGCGATGCTTTCTTATAATTTCTGGCTGGAGCCGCATCTAACAGTGTGTTAGCGGATTATTTGCAGCCGAGGGAAGGAAGGAATATTGAGACCAAACTACAAATTAATCGATTATATACATTAATTCACGGCAGGTGGGCGTCCTCGTCGAGTTCAGCTCGTTCGTGGTTCTACCTAATCTGAGAGGTAGTCAGGAATCAGGTGGCTAGGTGAGACTGGAGTCACATAGAGGGAAGACCAGTAAGGAAGACTGTGCGCCTTCAGGGCACGTTAGTGATCAGATTCGTCCGTGAACCGTCAAGGTTGGGTTTATTATCACAATTATTGATACTAAGTGCCTTTGGTTCTTAACAAAATACAAGAGGAAATTAAAATCTGTGTGGTTCCTGTAATTTCGCAGAAGCTGAGGCTGCAAAGGTTGTGCCGCCTTCTACATTTCAAATCAGTGAGGGAACCAACGGGCCACAGTGCTTGTTACCCACAGAATCCCCTGATCAGTGTGTTCTTGTAACATTACTGCGGCCATATTCCGAGGGAATAACAGGTTGACAAAGATGACTTTCTACTAAGGATTCGAGGGCCATGCATAATCCCTTGCTTACTGAAAGAACCTCTGTTGTGGGAATAAGAGATGAGGATCCTCCTTTTGGTTTTATAGGAGGGGATGTTGTGCCCCACGGGCGTGCCCACACAGCTGGCTCCTCACCGGCCCTGAGGACTACAAGGAATTCTGCTGTTATTGAACAACTTAATATACTTCGTCCATCGCGGTGCATCATTGGAACCCGATGCATCTAAAAACACAATGCAGTGTCAGATGGTCAAAAGATGTGAGAGGATGCGCTACCTTTACTTACCAGGGACACCAATGACTGCTAGAATTGGGTACCAAATATCTTCCGTCTGGAGAATCGGGGGCCGATACATTTTCTAGGATTGTTCGAATTCTGTCCCGTCTTGCAGCTCACATCAGCGTATGACTGCGATCTCGAACCCATCCCGCTTTATAGCAAACATGGAAACTCGGTCAGAGAGAAACAGGTTGTGCAATAACTGTCGTTAGTTATAGCCACTGAACAAACAAGTGACAATGTTCCGCTCCAGTGCGACAGAGACTTCAATGGGTCGATTGTGCAGCTGTACGAAGAAGTTCATTCATTCACATTCCACAACGGAGAATACCCCCAGAGGGAGTGAATTCAGGGCTTGCTTTGCAATCCCTGCAGGTAACATCTATCTAGGGCGACCTGAGCTGCCTGGTGCCTCATAGTGCTTCAGTGACACGTCACTTCTCCGTCCTATCATTGGATCTGTTTTACACTGTGGGGATCTCCGGCGGTGAGCTAACTCTAACGTTGCTGCTTTTGCTCTTGCCTTCACCTTACTCGTGATTACTCGTCTTTAAGAGTGACCTTTATGATTCGAACCTGACGTTTGCGAGTCCCAGTCAATAATATACCTTGTGATCCATTCCTGATCGCTGTCACAATTCAACAGAACCGATGGTGCCAGCGATCTGACAAGGGGGATGTCTTCCCTACTCTAACATTACTGATGATATCATTCTGCGATTGCTGGTGGAGATTCCACTGTAGCACGTAATGTGGTCACTCCAGAATATCATATGAAACCCCTTTCAGCAGTTACTGAATATGTTCACTTTTAAACAGTTGGAGTCACCTGTAGTAATGTGACTGATAATCAGAGTAAAACACAAACGATCGGGCAGCACCTTTAGAAAGACAATTTGATTTATCCTTCTTTTTGGTCGCTCTTCTCCCCGACCTCACCTCCTTCCCTGCCCTCAACTCCTCTATCTGCACCATGTTGTTTTCGGATTACAGTTTCTCACGCTGCCCTCTGCTGATCACTGCCAGGGCAGCCACTGTAACATTCAGCAGGGAGTTCACGAAAACCGCTGGCGATTCATATTTACATAACATTGTGAAGAATGATACTGATCGATTACTAACGCGGACTGTTGATCATTTACGGCCGTTAATAAAATCCAACATATCCAGCTGTCCAACACTTCCAATGTTATTGGATATGGTCCCAGTCTCCGATTATCAGAGGTGGCTCGAGGCCAATGCTGCAGGAGGTGCATCAACACTGACCATTGAAATTAGGGTCGGGCACTCAGCACTGCATGCTCGCAGCACTGTTCGTACTGCTCTGATCTGGGCCTAAATTTCAGTGGGGGAATGGGGTCATTGGATTTGCTCAGACAGGAGGCAGAATCAATGGGCTGAATGACCTCTTTCTATCATTATGAAATATGAGAGGTGTGAGAGCACTGAGCACTTCTACCCGTAACACCTGGATCACCTCCAATACAATAACCCGTCTCTCTCGGTCATGAAGATATTCAGTTTCTGCCTCCTCAGATTTGTAGGATAAAGAATTTCAAAGACTCACTGGCATTTGAGAGAGAAATGTCTCTTCACCTCCATCTAAAAAAAATGGACAGTGTTCGTCTCTGACAAAACCAAAATGAAGATATTCCATTATCGTCAAATACCGTCTCAGCAACGATTGACGACTCAGTCATATGAGACTTTAACTTGCTGTTGCCTGCCACTTTAATTCACCATCCCACTCCCATACAGATCTTCCTGTCTGTGCGCTGCTGCACCTTATATTGTGGTCGAGCACCAGGTTGAACAAACGCAGCTGTTCCTGGTCCGTCCTGGTCCGTCTGGTCCATTGCATCCTTCCAGACTCGATACTGAGTCCTACACGTCAGGTCATTCGCTTTCTCTATACATACAACAAATGGCCAGGTCATCTATGAGTGAAAACGGCTCAGGACTTTTCTCTCCATCAGAAAACCCGAATCTACTGGGCATGGGTTACAGCTCTACATTTCGCAACGTTTACAATCATTACACTGTGTTCTCAATCTATAACTGACCTCATTTGGTAGGTTTTATGAACAATGTGATTTCTACTTCTGTACTCCCATTAACCGAACACCATATAACCTCCTTTTATGGCCACGCAAGGCTCCCCTATTAGATATAGGACCTTCACATCCCTGCCCGCCTTGCTGACAATGCGAACATTTTCACTTTCTCCTTGACAAATCCGAGGAAGGATTTTCGACTTGAAACGTTATCTTTATTTCTGTTTCCACAGATGGTGTCTGAAATGCTGAGTGCTTCCAGCAGAGTCCATTTATGTTTTTTACGTTTGATGAGAACAAATACCAATTATATCAGACCAGTTGCAAGAGCATTGAGTCCAGAACGCCGAAGACAACGATTGTCCCGGTTTGACGTCTGTTCCCGACAGATACATTTGAGTGCGCTCACCATCATCATTGTCTGTGCAGGATGACCCCAGAGCTGGAGCCGTTTGACCTACCGGAAAATATTGTATTTGGGTCAGAATTATCACGTCATCGCCAGTAACGTGTAATACGTGTAATCGTCGCCATCTTTATAATTCTGCTGGAGCCCTTAAGGAAGTAAACCATAAATAAACTATAACTGTATTGATATCATATCACTGATGAGAACTGTGGCTACATGAAATACTTATTAAAAAGGTGGTTGGCAGGCCAGAGCAGCAAAACCACTTTTCTGGGCTGAGTGCTGAGTGATAATTGCTGTGTCCGGGATATAATTGGCTTGCAATCAATTGAAACTACAAGGATGATGCTTGCACTTAATGGGAAATGGAAAGGCTGTCCCAAACAATTACTGTGATACCTGTCTTTGTGTCTCTTGATTGCAAACCGATTAATTGAACCTTGGGTGCGATGCTGTTCTTTGTTTCTCTGCAGTAGCCTTTGTTTCTTTGCTGTTCAACCCAGAACCGTGGCGCCTGGCTCATTAAAGTGTGCGTGACAATGTTTGTAGAAATTACTGTCTGCCCCGTCTGTTCCTCGGAAGACTCCGCTGCAGACTCTACCTGAGCGTAAGCATGGTTTCTCCCTAGCGACATATTGCTAAATAAACGCGTTTGAATTAACCCGTGGCAGTGTGTGATTTACAACAGACAGAAGTGGGACTTCAAAATCGGGTTAATAATTTGGCGAGCCAGCCAGGAGTCGAAGACGAGATTTCGGAAGCGGCGTGAGCGATCGATGGTAACAACGACTACCTGAGACGGAAGGGCCCACAAGGAGAGCTTCACCTTGATCCCTCTCAGGCAGTCGGACACCTGATCGATCCCTTCGCTTATCGAATGTACTCTGACGGACTCCTCGCTAACCTGTCTGAGTGCGACAAATAAGAAGGGGTTCAAGTCCCCTGTCTTGGGTTTTGGGTTACTTTAAGGTTTGGGGTTCGAGTCCCCGGTTGATTTAGGGTTTGGGGTTCGAGTCACCGGTTGATGTAAGGTTTGGTTTTCGAGTCTCCGGTTAATTTAAGGTTTAGGGTTCGAGTCCCCGGTTTATTTAGGGTTTGGGGTTCGAATCCCCAATCAGGATTAGTTTAAGATAGCGAATATTGAAGTTTAGATCTCAAGGTGTTGAGATCTGTTGTCCGGTCCTGCCATCCTACCTTAGACCGGTTCTTAAGAGGGGGAATCCCCGACGGGAGAGACAGGAACCAAGAAGTGGGTGAAGGAAAGAGACCGACCTATCTTATAGATAATCGCAGCGATCTTAACTGTACGGTTTTTGTAAAAAGAGAAAACAAAAGTAAGAAAAAAAGTGGGACAAACTCTTGATAAGTTTGGATCCAATGCCCCATTATCTAAAATATGTAAAGACGACCCGAAAATGAGAATAACTTCCGCAGATTATCGGCATGCCTCAAAAAAGTTGGGAAATGACGTATAGCCATTAGGGGGACCTGGGATTTGGATAAGTTCCAACAGGCAGAAAAGGCGATTTGGGAACGAAATCCTGGGGAAAATGGATAATATTAATGTCTACTTGGAGAAAAACGGACGAAGACCTAACATATAGATCTAAACAGAATAGTTGGGAATATAATGCACGTAGAAGAGGGATTAGTGTTTGTGATGAGAAAGGCAATCCGAAGAGTACGGAATTTCTGAGGTCTCAGTGCGGAGACGACGATGTGGAGAGAAGCAGAAGGGAAAGGGAAGGGATAGATCAGAAGAATGAGGGAAAACGTAGAAATAATAAAAATAATAACAATAGCAAGGAGAAAGTGGAGGTATCTTCCGATATGTCTGGTGTGCCCCTATTGTTCCATAAAACGATACGGGCGAGAGTGAGGAGGATTGGATGATGCGACCCACAGCCACTGTCTAGCCCCCAATTTCAATGCCGCCCCCATATAATGTGGCTCGTCCGTAAACTATTACTGGCTGCCAAGTCCCGTCACGTAACAGCCCTTTGACAAAACGGAAGTTTTAGAATGCCGACCGAAAAAGAGTGACGATATGTTCATCGTCCGGATTATCGGTGAGGGCAGGGTACATGGAGTGGCTACTTCCAACAGCTAGTCAGGCGGAGAACGGGTTTCTAGCTGAGAAAGGTTGCCGTGTGCCGGGGATCTGCCCTGCCGTTGGGAGTGGGGGCAATTCCGCCGGCAATGGTCAGGTGCCCCACAATGGTTTCTGGGACCGTTTCTGTTCACTTTACAAGACCTATGTAGGGGAATATGCCTTTAACGGAGGCAATGCCTCTCCTCAGTTTAACGACCTCCTACTACAATGTATTCCTGAGGGAGTGGCGTCAGATGTCCGTACTAATGACATGAATTGGCCTGGCCATACACGACAAACTATGAGGAGGGCCCTGGTCCACGTCTGGAACAACGGGTGCAATTGGAAAGCCACAAGGGCTAAACAGGAAATGGTGCAAATACCCACTCGGCCCCGACCTTCCCATCCCGATGATACGGGATACCAAATAAAGCCGCAGATGTGCGCTCCAGGGTGGGTTTACCGGTCTGATAGACGGGATCCAATGCAACCTAACGGCCTAAGAGCCCCAGCGTACAGGCCCCCTTACACTCAACCACCGCCCCCTCGTTATTACCCAGGACCTGGGAGACCCCAACAACACGCACTGGTAAGTGTCACTGGATGCGACCATTGTGGGGCACCTGACCATTGCCGGCGGAATTGCCCCCACTACCAACGGCAGGGCAGATCTCCGGCACACGGCAGCCTTTCTCAGCTAGAAATCCGTTCTCCGCCTGACTAGCTGTAGGAAGTAGCCACTCCATGTACCCTGCCCTCGCCGATAATCCGGACGATGAACATATCGTCAATTTATTAGTGGAAGGAAACCGATCCCCTTTGTGATAGATACAGTGGCCAATATCTCGACCCTCGAAGCTCCATTTATCGCCCACCATGATTTTAAACTTTCCACGGCCACGGTCTCATAAAGTGAGCTGGAGGGACAGGAAACGTTCAACCAATTAACTGAAGCTTTACGAGTGAAGTTTGGAAATCAGGACGGTCTGATCCAATTCGCAGTAACCCCAGACCTAAGGGATAACTTGGCCGGAAGGGACCTGCTCTGCTCTCTCTGACTCAAAATACAATACCTGGATGAAGAAATTACCATTACCGGCCCTAAACTTTATCGCATCTTCTGGGTGCACCAGCTCCTTCAGTGGTGGGCGGTGGACTTTACGAACGGAGATTTTGACCCACCCTTAAAGGCCCCTGACTCACATGTGAGGCTAGCTTATGACCCCTCAGGAGTCTCAAGGGAGCTGGAATTCTTGTATGCTCCCTTCCTGGATAGCATTGTAACTGTTACTACTTGAGAGCAAGTAGCGGGTAAGAGGGTACAGCACTTTTAGTTCAAGTGCCTAATGAATTGTGGAATCAGTCAGGCTTAGTGTCCCCTCACATTACCCTGTCAGTTAATGAGGGCCATAAATTAAAGTATCTGGGATTCCTAGCCAACCGATTTGAGGTACAGGCAGATGCAGTCCTTTACGGGGTTCCCCAGTACTGCCAGATGGGACCCTGACTTATTACCCCGACCTTTTTTCGGTAACAGGCTGTTTACGACACCATCAGCCCCACCGACTCCCTTCGGATGAGCCACACCACGATTCATGGGCAGCGTCGAAAGCTGAGGTAGAGCTTACCCCAGTGACCCGATCGAAATCCGTGTAAGGCTTGGGAGCACAATTTCCTTCCGTCCAACAGTACCCTTTTCGGAGAGAGGCAGTTGGCAGAATAACCCATTTAATAGATTCATTCAACAAACAGAGCATCCTGGTTTCCTGCCAATCACCCGCAACACCCCCATCTTACCCGTCCCCAAACCCGGACGGGCGGAATGGCGCCTGGTGCAAGACCTGCGTAAGGTCAATGATATAGTGGAGCCACTGCATCTCGTGGTCCCGAACCCGGCCACCATTCTGAGCAACATCCCTGCCGATTCTTGTATTTTTACACTTATAGACCTCCAGCATGCATGTTTTGCAATTCACCTATCTCCCGAATCGTAGTACCTGTTTGCTTTCACCTTCCAAAGTCAGCAATACACCTGGAAGCGTCTCCCGCAAGGTTTTATGCATTCACCGACTATTTTCTCCCAAGGTTTGCATAAACAACTCCAAGAGTTACAACTTCCTGACAAATCCACTGGTGTCCTGTATATCGATGACCTTTTATTGGGAAGCCCCTCGGAGACTGCCAACATCGAGGACACCAACAGACTACTTAACGCACTCCATTCCTGGGGATACGATATACCTCCAGAGAAAGTAAGATGAACCCACCGACAGGTAAAATTTCTGGGCACCCTTTTAAGTGCTACTGAGCGGCGGCTCACTCCTGAACGTATTGCACCCATCATTGCTACCTCACAGCCCTCTATACCAAAGAGTATGCGCACCTTCTGAGGTTTAGTAAATTTCTGCAGACAGTGGCTACCTAATGTGGCCCTCCTTACTAAGCACCTCAGACCCCTGGCTTCAACTCAGTCCGTGGGACCTTTGACTTACGGAGGAACAAAAGGAGGCCTTTGATAAGCTAAAGCAGGCCCTTTCCAGCGCCCCGGACCTGGGACGCCCTCCATATGATCGCCCATTTCAGCTCTTTGTGGATGTTCTGGAGGACTGCGCGATAGCCGTCCTTACTCAAACCCACGGGTATAGAAAAAGACCGGTGGCATATTTGTCCATTCGGTTGGACCCGGTTGCTAGGGGGCTCCTGCCGTGATCACAGATGCTTCCAGTAATCTACTTCCTGGTTAAAGCAGCCTCCAATATAATCCTGCAACGTTCCGTGGTTGTTTATTCCTCCCATACCGTAACGGCACTCCTGTCCTCTCATCAGACGCAACACCTGACCCAGGGCCACTTAAACAGATATGATGTAGCAGTCCTAAATAACCCGCTCCTCTCCTTTGCATACTGTACCACCATTAACCCTGACACCTTCCTGGAGGCCCCACCTGAGGATCTTGAATAACCACCACATGACTGTTTACCGCCGAACCACGTCTTGACTACACCCCGTCGAGACCTTTCAGATAAAGCCTTCAGTCAGCAGACTTAAACCTGTATGTCGACGGAAATTCCTCCGTTTCTGAACAGGGAACCCGCCTTTGCGGCTACATTGTAGTAGATTTCTCCCACGTTGCGGACTCTGCATCTTTGTAGCCCCCAGTCTCTGCCCAAAAGGCAGAACTTTTTTGCCCTGTCCAGAGCCTGTGTTTTAGCCAAGGACAGAGTAGCTAATATCTTTACTGATTCCCGCTATGCTTTTGGAGTTGCCCATGATTTTGGCCAACCATGGGCGCACAGAGGTTTTCTGACCTCTATAGGCAGCCCCATACAGAATGTGTCTCACGTGAAGAACCTCCTCTAAGCCATCCTCCTCCCTAAATATTTGCCATCATTAAATGCTCAGCCCACCTCTCAGACCCCACAGGGTAATAACAGGGCAGATGCAGAGGCAAAATTGACAGCACACCGGGGGACTAATATCGTTTCGACTGCAGAAAATCATGCAGTTGTTTGTAAACCGACAATAGCAACGCAGGACACCCCAGGAATAGATTCCGTGCAGCACTTACAGGGGGACGCCCCTGACTCAGAGAAATAAGTATGGAAGGTGCACGGGTGTACGAACTCTGCGCCACACGGCCTCTGGACCACTCCAGTCGGCCAAGTCTGGATACCTGATTCTTTGTTACCAATGCTTATTGACTGTGTGCATTCTCACATCCACGTTGGCAAGGAGGGCATGAGTAACATTTTACTACGTACCTGGTGGCACCCCCGATTGGAGGAAGCAGCACACGGAAAAATACGATCTGTTTTAATATGCCAACAAACCAATGCTGGGAAAGGAGTGAGATGCACCCCAGGCAGAACCCTCTTGTCAGGGGGTCCTTTTGAATGTATACAACTTGATTTTCTTGAATTACGGCGTGTACGTTGCTATCATCAATGTCTTATTATTGTTGATATATTAAGTAGATGGATTGAAGCTTTTCCAACCACCAACAATAAGGCCTCAACGGTGGTGAAGGTACTGCTTACAGAGATCATACCAAGGTTTGGGGTACCACAACAGCTACGTTCAGACAATGGTCCCCACTTCATAGGGAGAATAAATAAGGAGTTGTGCGAGGCACTAATATCAAACAACAGTTCCATTGCACCTACCACCCTCAGGTAGCGGGTATAGTAGAACGAGCCAACGGCACCCTGAAAATAAATTAACTAAATTAGAGTCAGAGACAGGTCTAAATTGGCTGAAGGTTCTCCCATTAGCATTATACCATATGAGAATTACCCCCCATTCGGCCACCGGCGTGTCAGCTGCCGAAATTTTTCATGGACGCCAGGAAGAACCCCCTGGGATGCTGACACCCAGCCCCCACCCACGTAGACCTTAACATCATGGCGAATTAACTACAAAGATATTTCAGACAACTTACGTCCTCTTTAAAGTTACTTCATTCACAGGCGAAGAGGGCCTTGAAACAGCGGGAAGGAGAGGATGTGGAGTCGTCTGACCTGGAGTTGCCTGACCTGGTATTTGGAGATTCGGTACTGATACGGGATTGGGAGGGCTCTAAACTGGGACCTCGGTGGAAAGGCCCCTCCAGATACTACTACAGACCCCTACAGCGGTGAAAGTACAGGGCCAGGCACACTGGATTCAACTAAGTAATTGTAAACGATTGCCACCAGAAGGACATCGATGCTGTTTAAAATTTGGACTCCTTACAATTACCGGTACTTTTGTGTGGGCATTAGAGGACAATTTATTTTACAAAGCACATATATAACTGCATGGCAATCGCTCTGTTTGCTACCCCTTGGCAGAATCAGTGGAATGTCTTTTTGTAGCCACACCAAGCTGGAGCCACCGCGTTCTCTTACGATATGAATGCTCAGAAACAAAATGCATTGGGAAGACGGGATCTTACGGGAAGGTGCTGCAGGGTAAATGTTTGCAAAGAACAACAGCAAACCCTAGCAGCACAAATACCTACCAGTCCTTCCGCCACTGCTTCAACGGTAAGGGATGGGTTTGTGGGCTAGCGATAGTACAGCACCGATATCTTGTGCCACCACCTCTTGTAGAGAGAGAAAATGTGCCTTTGGAGGAAGATAGTTTAGGTGTGAGTGTACCAACACTAGATGTGTTGAACTACTTCAGGGGAGCGATGGGTTTGTGGGGAAGGGAACGGTACCCATGTGAAATTGTCTAATGTCTCCTTGGTATGGCTAACCAGGGTAAATGATCTGATAATTCATGGAAGGAATGTTGCTGGGATCTCTTGGTATTCTCAGACGACTAGTCCACAGCAAACGGTTAATGTAACCTGTTACCGGGCCAAGGAGGGGTATGTGCTCCTTTTCAACAGTACCTATACCATTACCACCCGCACTCTGCCAGCCTGGTTTTCAATAGTAGCGATTGGGCCAGTCACGGTCCCCTGCCCCCAGAAGGCTTGTCTCCGATGAAGACGTAGCACGGTCAGTAAGTAAGGAGTTCTATGAAGAATGGAGTGATCCTCTTATAGTGGGATAATCGTTCGGCTATGCGTCTCTGAGTGCTCTCTCTCAGGGGGGTTCGGCAGGAACCATAGCCACAAACAACCGGAACTACCTTGTTTGTGGACTGACCGTGCTGGGAAACAGTACCATCAAGGGCCTGGAGGCAGTGCACCAGGAAATGGCGGAACTTCGACTTATACCTAACAGACCCGGTACGCTGTGGACT
This sequence comes from Pristis pectinata, assembly GCF_009764475.1. Classification (NCBI taxonomy): domain Eukaryota; kingdom Metazoa; phylum Chordata; class Chondrichthyes; order Rhinopristiformes; family Pristidae; genus Pristis; species Pristis pectinata. The sequence goes on along the minus strand of NC_067433.1, from coordinate 25,813,290 downwards.
ACCTGTTAGCTCAGAAAGGGGGGTATGTGCCATAGTTGGGGATAAATGCGCCACCCATGTTAGGGATGAGTCCTACAACTTTTCCCATGCCATTCAGGACATTCCGAAGCAAGTTCATAGCGTTAGGCAGAGACTTGCAGGAGGAGAGGTTTGGTTGAGGTGGCTGCTTGAGGGTCATGGACATCATACCGGCTGCATGGAGCCGTAGGGCTAATCGTTATTACTATAATATGTTTGTGGTGCTGACCTGCTTGAATACTTGTTGCAAGGCCCTCATTAATAATTTCTCGACTCCGTTCTAGGCACTCCTCTAGGTTATCATGATCTGATAAAAGGGAGGAATGAGGAAGTAAAGGATTAATAACTGTATTCATATTTTATAACTGATGAGAACTGTGGCTACACTAAATACTGATTAAAAAGGTGGTTGGTAGGACAGTGCAGCAAAACCACTTTTCTGGGCTGGGTGCTGAGTGATAATTGCTGTGTCCGGGAGTTAATTGGCTTGCAATCAAGTTAAACTCTAAGGATGATGGTTGCACTTAACGGGAAATGGAAAGGCTGTCCCAAACAATGAGTGTGAAATCTGTCTTTGTTTCTCTTGATTTCAAACCGATGAACTGAACCTTGGGTGCGATGCTGTTCTTTGTTTCTCTGCAGTTGTCCTTTGTTTCTTTGCTGCTCAAGCCAGAACCGTGGCATTTGGTTCATTAAAGTTTGCGTGACAATGTTTGTATAATTACTGTCTGCCCCCTCTGTACCTCGGAGAATTCCGCTCCGGACCTTACCTGAGAGTAAGGAGATTTCGAGTTCATCCCGACAAACACCTTTCACCACAGGTCCATCAGGCAGCGGTCAGGCCTGAATATCCTGCAGGCACTGCAGGAGAAGGACTCAATGGATACTGTGGGGTGGTTCCCTGAGCAGGCTGTCCAGACCATCTGGAAGAATGCCTCATCGCCATAACTCACCAGCATGCACCAAGACCTCGTTTGGCTGGCGGTGAGAGGGCCCTCCCAGTCAGATCCCCCCTGGAGGACTGTGCGTGGGACGAGACGGTCGTCCTCCTCTTTGCAGGTTGCAGGTTTGCGAGGAGGAAGTGGAGAAAGATGCAAATGTCCTTGTTTCGGTTTATCCCCAGCAGCTGCGTAACAGAGGATTCTGTGATCTACGGGCTGTTTCCGGGGACACACACAGAGAAGGACATCAACTGCTGCTGGAAAGTCATCAACTCGGTGAAAGTCGCCCCTTGGTCTGCCCGAAACTTGTTGGGCTTCCAGCACTGCGATATGTCCGTAGGGGAATGCTGCCGACTGGCATATTCCAAGCTGCAGGAGTACGTGCTGAGGGGCGAAATGAAGCTGGGCGCAGCCAACGCAAAGGCTCGGTGGGGAGGGACTACAGTTGAGGGTCCTTCTGCCACTGGAGAGGGAGGGGCGGGGTCAGGCGAGAAAGCCCCTAAATATTGTAAATACCATGCCGGGGTCTTCCAGGGAGCCACACGTGTGGCATTTGTGTTTAATTTAATATAAAAAGGTGACACTAATTAATGATCTGTACAAGAATGTAAGGGTTTGCATTGTTTTGTAATTGCATATAGTTTGTCTTTCATTATGAATAACATTTAATTTGTACAAAAAAAATTCTCCTTAGCGAGATATTCCTAAATAAACGCGTTAGAATTAATTTGTGGCACTGTCCGATTTACGGTAGACGCAGGTTGGACTTCAAAATCGGGTAAACACTATTCCCTCCCCCACCATCAACCCCCTGTTCCCCCGTAATCCCCTCCCCGTTGCTCATCTTCTTCCCCTCCACACATTCACCCCCTCTGACCCCTATCTCCCTCACTCCTTTCCCCTCACTCCTCCTATCTTTCTCCCTCCCCTCTCACTCTTTCCATCCACTCCCCCTTTCCACTTTCTCTACTTCCACACCCCTTCACAACGCAGTCCCCTTCCTCCCCTACTCCCCTTCCACCTCTTCCCTAACCCCTACCTCCTCGCTGCCTTCATTCCCTCTCCAACCTCTCCCTCCCTCCCCCTTTTAAACCCCCCTCATTCCCCACTTCCCATTACGCCCTCGCCCCTCCTCCCACATTCCCCACTCCCACCACACCAATGTCTCCCCTTTCCCCACTCCCTTCCCTTCCTCTAATTCTCTTGCCCCATCTTCCACACATCACTCATTCCACAGTTCCTTCTCCTCCCTCTACAACGCACCCCACATTCCTCCACATCCCACTCCCCCTTTACACCTGCCAATCACACTCCCAACTCTACCCCTCCCCATCCCATTCCCCACTCCCTCCCTCCCCATCGCGCTCCACTCTAGACCTCCCCATCCCACTCCCAAATCCACCCCTCCCTATCCCACTCCCCACTGCCCCTCCCCATCCCACTCCACGTCTCACCTCCCCATCCAACTCACCCTTCTCCCTCCCCATTCCACTCCCTCCTCCCTCCATTCCTTCCCCGATCCCTCCCCATAATCCACGTTAATTCCCCATCCCACCTCCCCTCCCTCCATCTCTCTTATCCCCTCCACATCTCCTCCCCACTCCCCTCCAAACTAATTCAAACTCGCCTCCCAAACCATCCCCCTCCCTCCCCACCGCTTGCCCATCCTTATCCCGCTCCCTCCCCACTCCTTCACACTCCCAACCCCCACTACCCACTCCCACTGCCCCACACATCCTCTGCATTCACAACACCCCTGCCCCAAACCCTCCCCTGCTCCAAACCACCCTCCCCAACATTCGTCCCCCAAACACCTTCCCCAACCCCCCTCCTCACACCCTACACTCCCCGTCCCTCGCAACCTCTGCCCTTCTCCCACACCACACCACCACTCCCACACCCAAATCCCTCCTACCACACATAAATACCCCCACGCCCAACTCCTCCCTACACCCAACAAACCGCTCCCATATTACACACCCCCAGCCTACACATTTACTCCTATTCTCCCACTGTCCCCCATACTCCCAACATCCCCACCCTTCCCAACACCCTCTCTGCCCCTCCCCCACTTACCCTCCGCCACTCTCCCTTTCCCCACTCCCCCTACCCTACTCTCCCCTACATCCCTCATTCCCTCTGTTATGGACTCAGTGAAAGTCCCTTTAAGATAGAGAGTGTGTGTGTATGTGTGTGTGGGGCGTGCTTACGTCAATAGAAGATAAAGGACGTAATGACGTTGTTGAAGAAGAAGAGAAAGAGAGAGAGAGAAGGGAGAGAGACACCAGCCTGCCTGTTTTTCTCTATCGATGGATGAGAAACGATAACTGTGTTTGCCACTGAAATCCATGTATGGAAGTTGGAAGTAATCCGGTGGATTTCACTTTGTTGCTGACCTGTAGAAGGAAACAGGTATTTGTATGTGGACGACCACGGTTCGGATGGTTTTCGGGGTGAGGAAGTCACTACCGAGTAAACACTGAAGTGTCGTTTGGGTTCCATCGTGGAACATTTGGATTTCGTATGTACTCTCTCTATGTTTTTCTACATCTACATCTTATCTTCAGACAACGGTGGTTGTTGAAGAAGCCCTTGCTCATGTTTCACCTTATGGCTTGCGGAACTGAACTTTAAGAACCATTCAGGAACTGGGAGTTTTGGACTTTGTCACACACACACACGAAGAGTTTAGTTTTGGGGTTAACGTTCGAGGTTTAACATTTTTGAATTCTAACATACTAACATTTTTAACTTTTATTTTACGTATTATCATAAGTAGTGATTAATAAAATAGTTTTTAACACTGAATCATGCTCAGTGTGTTTCTTTTGTTGCTGGTTCGTGACACCTCCCCCCTGCTTGCCCTCTCTCCCCTCCCCCTCCTGATATCTTCCCCACTACAGATCCCTATACCCACTCTCTAGTCGCACTTCCTCTAACCACGACTGTCTCTCACTCTACACCCACACCCTCCCACTCCCTGTCACCCTCACCGTCACTCTCTCCACTCCCACTCACTCTACCCCCTCCCACTCCCTCTTTCCCCCTCACCGTTCCTTCCCATCCCCCTCACTCCACCCTCACTCTCTCCTCTCTTCCTCCCTCCCCTATCTCGCACACTCTCCCCGATCCCTCTCCTTCATCCCCAACTCCATCTACCTCCCCCTTTATCTTCCCTCGCTCCCCTCCAACACCCCTCTCCTTCCCTTTGTTCTCACTCTCCTTCCCTCCCCTCCCTCGCCTTACCTTACCCGCCCATCCTCCTCCTTCCCCCTCTCTGCCTCCCCTTCTTCAACCCCTCTCATCCACTCCCACCTTCTCTCCCTCCTGCATACCTCCCCCTCCCTCCCCCTCCCTCTCTGCTTCCTCTTATCCGCCATCCATACCACTCCTTAACCCCTCCCTGAACCCTCCCTACCTACCCCCTCTACTCTCCCCTCCCTTTCCCTCTCTCTTCTCCCCTCCCACCACACCCTCCGCCCTCTTCCACCCTCCTCCTCAACCCACTCCCTCTACCCCTCCCATCTCCACTCTCCATTCTCCCCTCTCTCCATCCCCTCTCCACTCTCCCAAATCCTCCCTCCTCACGCCCTCCTCTCTCCCACTATCACTTCACACTCCCCTCACCCCTCTCCCCTCTTCCCCGGTGTATTTATCGTTTCCCTTCACTGAGTTACTGCTCGTGTACAGAGCTGTGTCCACATAGTGATGTCGTGTGGGTGCACAGAATGTGTCCTTGCAGCGTGGGTTTAGAGAAAGTTTCCTCACAGTGATGTCGTGTGGGTGCATAGCATGTGTCCCTGCAGTGATTCCATGGATGTATAGAATGTGTCATAACAGTGTTCAGTGTGGGTGTATAGAATATGTACTCACAGTGTTGCAGTGTGGGTGTATAGAATGTGTCCTCACAGTGTTCTATTGTGGGTGTACAAATTGTGTCCTTACAGAGATATAGTTTGGGTGCACAGAATGTGGCCTTGCAGGGATGCAGTGTGGGTTTGCAGAATATGCCTTACGGTGATGTAGCGTGGGTGTACAGAATGTGACCTGACAGTGATGTAGTGTGGGTGAAAAGAATATACCCTTATATTGATGTACTCTGAGAATATAGATTGTGTCCTTACATTGAAGTAGTGTCATTGAATGATGTGGGTGTATAGAATGTGTCCTTACAGTGATGTCGTGTGTGTTTGTAGAATGTGTCCTTACAGTGATGTCGTGTGGGTGTAGAGAATGTGTCCTCACACTGAAGTAGTGTGAGTGAATATAATTTGTCCTTACAGTGATGTCGTGAGGATGTATGGGATGTGTTCTTACAGTGAAGTGGTGTTTGTATTTCGAATATGTCCTCAGAGTGATGCAGTGTGTGTGAATAAAACTGTCCTTACATTAATGTAGCATGAGTGTAAAGAATGTATGCTTGCAGTGATGAAGAGTGGGTGCATATTTTATGTCCTAACAGTTATGTAGTGTGGGTGTACAGAATGTGTCCTTACATTTATAAATGTGTGTGTGTGCATATAATGTGACCTAACATTGAAGTATTGTGTGTGTTTCATATGTGTCCTTACTGTGATATAGACTGTGTATATCCTGCGTCCTTGCACTGATGTCGTGTGGGTGTATATAATGTGTTGCAGTGATGTCATCTGAGTGAATGGAATGTGTCCTTACAGTGATGTAATTCGTGTTCATAGAATATATCCTCAGAATGAAGAAGTGTCGATGTGTAAACTGTGTCTTCACAGTGAGATAGTGTGGGTGTATAGAATGTGACCTGAAGGATGCTGTGTGTATATATATAATGTGTCCTTGCAGTGAAGCAGTGTGGGTGGAATGATTGAGCCCTTACAGTGATGCATGTGTGTCTATTATATGCCATTATAGTGATATAGTGTGGTTGTATCAAATGCGTTCTTGCAGAGATGTAGTCTGTGCGTTTAGAATGTGCCCTTACAGTGAAATACTGTGGGGGTATATTATGTGTCCTGACAGTGAGGTACTCTGTGTGTGTATCGAATGTGTCCTTACTGTGATGTAGCCTGTGGACAGACTGTGTCCTTGTACTGATGTAGTGTGGGTGTTTCTAACGTGTTCTTGCAGTGATGTAGTCTGCTTGCATACGAAGTACCCCTACAGTGATGTGGTTTGGGGGTATCTAATGTGTTCTTACAGTGATGTAGCGTGAGTGAACAGAATGTGTCCTTATAATGATATAATTTGGGTGTATGGTATGTGTCCTTGCATTGAAGTAGTTTTGGTGCATAGAATGTGTCCTTACAGTGATGTAGTGTTGGTGTATAGAATGTGTCCTTACAGTGATGTGCTGTGGGTGTATCGAATGTGTCCTTACAGTGATGTCGTGTGGGTGTACAGAATGCATTCTTGCAGTGATGTAGTGCGGGTGTACAGAATGTGTCCTTACAGTGATGCAGTGTAAGTGTATAGAATGTGTCCCTACTGTGATGTAGTGTGGATGTATTAGGTTTCCTTACAGTGATACAGTATGGGTGCATTGAATATGTCCTCGTAGTGATGTAGTCTGTGCATATAGAATGTATCCTTACAGTCCTGTAGTGTGGGTGCATCCAATGTGTCTCTCACAGTGATGTAGTGTGAGTGAACAGGATGTGTCCTTACAGTGATGTTGTGTGGGTGTCTCGAACGTGTCCTGTGATATGGTGTGGATGCATAGAATGTGTTATTACAATGTTGTAGTATGTGTGTGTAGAATGTGTCCTTACAGTGATCATGTGAGTATTTCGAATGTGTCCTTACAGGGAATTAGTGTGGGTGTGTAAAATGTGTTTTTGCAGTGATGTAGTGTGGGTTCATAGAATGTGTCCTTGAGGATGTGGTGTGTGTGAATAGAATGTTTCATAACAGTAATGTAGTGCGGGTGAAAAGAATGTGCCCTCACATTGTTGTAGTGTGGCTGCATAGAATGTGTCCTTACAGTGATGTCGTGTGGGTGTTGAGAATGTGTCCTTGCAGTGACGTCGTGTGGGTGTACAGAATGTGTCCTTGCAGTGACGTCGTGTGGGTGTAGAGAGTGTGTCCTTCCAGTGACGTCGTGTGGGTGTACAGAATGTGTCCTTACGGTGACACAGAGTGGGTATGGAATGTGCCCTTACAGTGACATAGTGTGGAAGTATGGATGATATAAAATTGTTTTATTGCATGTGGAGAGTTAACATTCAGGCAATGATGATTGTTGTGCAGACAATGGGCTTTGTCCTTACTGTTAGAAAGTGTGTGTGTGTGAGGAATTAATTATATCCTTGGAATAACATTGTGCGGATGCATAAATTTTAACCTCAGACTAATACCATGTGGATTGTGGAATATCTCCTTGTATGATGTTTTGTGTGTGCACAGAATGTATGGTTACAGTGCTGCAGTTTGGGTGAAGGGATTGTATCCATTCAGGGATATACTGTGGGTGTCTCGAATGGTGTCCTTCCAGTGATGTTGTGCATAAGAATGGAATGCATCCTTGCAGGGATGTATTTTTTTTTTCTGTATATAATGTATCCTTGCAGTGATGCAGAGTGTGTTTAATGGGTGCTCTCCTTACTCTGAGGAAATGGAGTGAACTGTGTTGTGTCCTGTTAATGATGTACTCTTGGTGCATGAGTCTTTGAATGTATGTTGACTTGGTGCTGCTGTATTGTGTTGTGTCTTTATAATGAGTTTCTGCATGTATATAAAGCTTCATACTAACGGTCAGTTAGTCCTTTTGTACAATACTGTTTCTGAACATGAATGAATACTGGTGTGTTGGCTGTGAGTTAGTGCAGCTGTGACTGTGCCTTTGTGTGTCTAGGCCCCTGCGGTGCATTATTACTGGTGTCCACAGCACTGATCTGACAGTCTGTTACTGATAGATTCATTGTGTCATAGAATCATTTGACCATTCGGCCCGACTATTCCATGCTGACCAGCATGCCCATCTAAGCTCATTGCATTTGTGCACGTTTGGCCCCTGTCCCTCTGACCCTTTACTATTCACGTGTCCAAGATTGAGCTCATATTAATTTTCAAAAGCTAACATTGAAAATTCGCTTCAAAGTTTGCTAATATACCTGCCTCAGCCACTTACTCTCACAGCTCATTCCATATATCGTCCACGCTCTGTTTGAAAATGTTGTCTGTTATGTTCCCAATAAATCTTTCCAATATAAACTTGAACCTGCGCCTCCCAGTTCTATATTTCCCAAATGTAGGAAGAAGACTGCGTGCATTCACCACACTGTCACAAAGGGCTGTGTCACCCTACTGAGTGATTGCTGGTGTACAGAGCTGTGTCCTTCCAGTGAGTTACTGCTGATGTGCACAACTGTGTCCTTCCACTGAATTACTGCGGGTGCACAGAGCTTTGTCGTTTCAGTGAGTTACTGCTGATGTACATAACTGTGTCCTTCCAGTGAGTTACTGCGGGTGTACAGAGCGCTGTCTTTCCAGTGAGTTACTGCTGGTGTATACAGTTGTGTCCTTCCAATGAGATCCTGAAGTTGTACAGAACTTTGTCCTTCCAGTGCGTATCTGCTGATGTATAGAGCTGTGTCCTTACACTGAGTTATTACAGTGAGGTAGTGTGGTGTACAGGGCTGGAACGTTACTATGCCTGACAATGAGTTTATGGTGTAGTATCCTTACAGTAACCTATTCCCTATGTATTGACCTGTCTCCATACAGAGAGTTACTGCTGGGGTTCAGACCTGTGACCATAAGGTGATTTGGCACACTAAACTTGCAGTAACATAAAGTGGGTGCATAGAGGTGTGTTCATACAGGGAGTTGCTTCAAGTCCATTGAGCTGTGTCCTTACAGTGAGGATCGATGTGTACGGACCTGTGACCCTGCGATGAGGATCAGTGTGTACTGAGCTCTGTCCTTACAGTGAGGGTCACTGTGTAGAGCTGTGTACTTCCTGTGAGGGTCAACGTGTACAGAGCTGTGTCCTTACAGTGAGGATCAGTGTGTCCTTAAAGTGATGGTCAGTGTGTATGGAGCTGTGTCCTGACAGCCAGGGTCAGGATGTACAGAGCAGTGTCCTCACAGTGAGGATCAATGTGTACAGAGCTGTGTCCTTACAGTGAGGGTCAGTGTGTACAGAGCTGTGTCCTTGTACCAATGTGATCAGTGTGTACATATGTTTGATGTTATAATGGCGACACAAGAGTGATATTCTCTATTTTCAGAACACGAGTTTGCCCCCCACTGTTATCAATGCAGCTTTCCCCGCATCTCCTGCATTTCCTGCACATTTCCCATCATGCCATCCCCCCCCCCCCCCATCCCCACCTGACACTACAGGGAGAGGTTTCCCCTTGACCTCACCTGTACAACACATCATTCTCCACAACTTCTGACATCTCCAACGGGCTCCCACCACCAGACACTCCTTTTCCTGCCCTCCACTCCCTGCTTTCCTTAGGGATCGTTCTCTCCGTGACTCTCTTGACCGCTGGTCCCTCCCCACTGATAAACCTTCCGGCACATATCCCTGCACCCATGCAAAGTGTTACACATGCCCCTGCACCTCCTACCTTACCACGTTTCAGGGGCCTAGAATGTCCCTCAGGGAGAGGCAGCCCTTCACCTGTGAACCCATCAAGGTCATTTATTGCATCCAGTTCTCCTGGTTCAACCTCTTCTACATTGGTAAGACCCGATGCAGACTGGGGGATCCCTTTCATTGAGCACCTTCGCTCTGTCCACCATAACAGCCAGGATGTCCTGTGTGACCAACCATTTTAAATCCACATTCCATTCCCACACCGACATGTCTGTCCATGACCTCGACTGCCAAGTTATGGCGAGAAACAGATGAGAGGAACAACACCTCACATTCTGTCTTGGTAGTTTCCAACCTGACGGCATCAGCATTGATTTCTCTAACTTCTGGTAACCACTCTACTGTGCATGTAATGAACTCTTCCCTAACAGTGAGGGACTTCAGGTGTATATTTATTCAGCCATACATCACATTGTAAATGTGGCCCAGTCTCTACTCTCTGGTCCTCTGATCAATTCAGGATCCAGTGCACAGTGGGTGGCTCCGGGTACGGTTCTGCCTGTCTTCTACCATGATTATAAAGGATTAAAATGGTTAACGGTGACTCCCATTCTTTTTCACTGGTGAACGTCCCTGTGGGAAGAAAAGGCAACATAAACCATTCCTTCCTTCAGGTCTGCACTACAGGGATGGGAGTGCATTAGCGACAATCCACTGATGACAGAACCACAGGAAGCTGGTTGGCATTCCTTCCTGATTTTATTAATAAAAGAATAACTTCACAAAATGTGTTTCTGACACAAAGTGTAGAACACATGCGGCCATGACATAACTGTGATAGCAGGGTAGGAGTGGGTTCAGTATGGACAAGAGCTGCATGGAACTGAGACCAAGTGCAATTCACCAATGACAGGAATAATCTGTTGGCCAACACCTGAACAGTGGTCAGTGCACTTGAGAATTTGTGGTGAAATCTGAGGAGCTGCAATGTGAGTGTATAACGCTGGATCCTTGCAGTGAGTTACTGCAGGTGTGTGTTGCTGTTTGCTTAAAATGGGGCACTCTGGGTGCAGAGATCTGTGTCACTTCAATGCAGTACTGTGGGTGTATCAGGAAGTGTGCTTGAAATGATAGACTCTGTGTCTAGAACTGTGTATTTAAAGTGAAGTTCAGTGGGTGTGAAGAGCAGTGACCTTACTGTGGGATACAACAACTGTTCAGAGCTATGTTCTTACAGAGACATGCTGTTGGTGTACGAAGCCGTGTCATTGCAGTGAAGTACTGTGAATGTACAGACCTGTGTCTGTTCAATGATGTACTGTGGGTATACAGGACTATGTCCTTACAGAGAGTTACTCAGAGTTAAGTGCTGTGATGTTACAGTGGGAAGCTCCATGTGTATACAGCTGAGATCTCACAGTGAGGAATTGTGTGTGTGTGAAGAGATTTACCTTTGTCATTAGGCACAGTGAGTGTATAGAACTTTGTGAATGCAAGAGTCATGGTAGGTGCATAAAACTATATACTTGGTGTTAAGTGATGTGTGTACAAAGAGGTGTGTCCATCCAGTGAGGTAGGTGAGGTACAGAAGATGTAAAGAGATATCTTTTTCAGCAGGGTGCTGTACATTGAAAGAGCAGTGTCCTCACAGTGAGGGACTGTGTGTGTGTGTGTGTGTGTGTGTGTGTGTGTGTGTGTATACATCTGTGTCTGTTCAGTGTGTGCATATCAGTGTCTGTACGGTGAGGTAGTTTGGTTGTGTATATCGGTATAAAGTGAGGTAACGTGGACATGTCCTTCAGTGTCCTGTGAACTGAGGTACTCTGCGGGCAGGCATTGGTACAGTGAGATACTGTGGGTGTATATAACTGTGTCTGTACAGTAAGGGATAGTGTGTAAACATTTGTGTCTGTACTGCCAGGTACTGTGGATGCATACTGGACAGTAATGTATTCTGTGTATGTATACCTCTGTCTGGATAGTGAGGTACTTTTTGTGTATACATATGTGTCTGTACAGTGAGGTACTCTGTGTGTCCACATCTGTGTCTGTACAGTGACGTAGTTTGCGTGCATGCATTTGTGTCTGTGCAGTGAGGTCCTCTTTGTATACATCTGTGTCTGAGCAGAGTGGCAATGTGTCTTTTAGCATCAGTATCTGTACAGTCAGGTACTGATGGTGTATACATTTGTGTTCATTCAGTGAAGTACTGTGTGGAAATGTCAGTGTCTGTGCAGCGATGTACCGAGTGTGCAGACATCTGTGTCTGTACAGTTCTGTTCTCTGGGCGTGTACATCCATGACCACAGTGAGGTGCTGTGGCTGTATCCATCTGTATCTGTAAACTGAGGTAGTCTGGTTGTGCACGTTTGTGTCTGTACAGTAAGATATTGGGTGTGCATACATCTGTGTATGTGCAGTGAGTGCATGTGTGCATACACAGGTGTCTGTAGAGTGAAATACAGTATGTGTATACATCTGCATCTATGCAGTCTGGTACTGTGTGTGTCTACATCAGTGTCTGTACAGAGAGGAACTGTGGGTATGTACATCAGTGTCTGTATTGTGTGGTACTGTGTGTCTGCATCTGTGTCTTTACAGTGAGGTACGCTGTGTGAATAGAGTAGTGCCTGTATGGTGAAGAGCTGTGTGGCATATTTTATTCCGTGTCTGTGCAGTGAATTACTGTGTGTGTATTCATCTGATTCTCTACCACCAGATACTGTTGGTTTATACATCTGTGTCTTTACAGTGAGGTACTGTGAGTGTGTGTATCTGTGTATGTGTATTGAGGTACTGTGGGTGAGTACATGTGTGTCTTTCCAGTTAGGATATGTGTGTGAAAAATCGTTGTTCTCACAGGAGTGTGTACATCGGTGTGTACAGTGATGTACTGTGTGTTTATACATCAGTGTCTGTACAGTAAGCTATTCTGCGTGTCTTTACTGTGAGGTACTGGGAGTGTATAAATCAGTGTCTGGACAGAGGGTACTGTGTGTGAATACATCACTGTCTGTACAGTGAAAAACTGTGTGTGCCTAAATCTGTGTCTGCAAAGTGATTTACTGTGTGTATACATCTGCCTCTGTGAGGTCAGGAACGGTGGGTGCGTACATTTGTGTCTGTACAGTGAGGTATTGTGGAAGAACACACCTTTGTTTCTCCAGTGATCTACTGTGGGTGTGTACATCTGTATCAGTACAGTGAGGTATTGTGTGTGTATACATCTGTGTCTCCGCAGTGAGGTTATGTATGTGTATATATCTGTGTCAGTGCAGTGAAGAAACGTGGATGTATACATTGGTGTCTCTAAAATGAGATACTGTGTCTGTATCTATCTGTGTCTGTACAGTGAGGTACTATGGGTTTATAAATCTGTGTGTACAGTGAGGTACGGTGTATACATCTGTACCTGTGCAGTGTGGAACTTTGCATACATCTGTGTCTGTACAGTAAGGTACTGTGCCTGTATGCATAAGTGTCTGTACAGTGACGTCCTAAGGGTGTGTACATCTGTGCCAGTACAGTAAGGTATTGTGCATGCATATATGTTTGATTACAGTGAGGTTATGTGGCTCTTTCAAATGTGTGTCTACATTTGAGGTTCTGTGTGTGGATATGTCTGTGTCCATACTTGAGGTACTGTGCATGTGTAAATCTCTGTCTGTACGGTGAGGGACAGTGGGTACACTCATTGATGCCTATGCAGTGATGAACTGTGTGTGTATACATGTGTGTTTGTACAGTCAGGTACTCCAGGTGCGTACTTCTATGACTGTACAGTGAGGTAATCTGGTTGTATCAATTTGTGTCTGTAAAGTATGTTATTATGTGTGTATCACATGTTTCTGTAGAGTGAAATGCTGTGTGTTTACATCTCAGTCTGTGAACAGTCAGGTGCTGTGTATGTGTGCATCTGTGTCTGTACAGTGAGGTACTGTGTGTATAAATCTGTCAGAGCAGTGAATTCCTCTGTATACGTACAGTACATCTGTGCCCTTACAGTGAGGTACAGTGGTTGAATACATCTGTATTTGGACAGTGAGCTATTGAGGAGGTAGACATCTGTGTCATAGAACATAGAACACTACAGCGCAGTACAGGCCCTTCAGCCCATAATGATGTGCCGTCATTTTATCCTGCTCTAATTAACACTTCCCTCCCACATAGCCCCCATTTTTCTATGGTTCATACTGTATGTCTATATAAGAGTCTTCTAAATGTCTCCAATATTCCCCCCACAACTTCTTCCAGCAGTGCATTCCACACACCCACCACTTTCTGCGTAAAAAAACACTTACCATTGACATCCCTTGTATCTTCCTCCAATCACCTTAAAATTATTCCTCCTCGTATTAGCCATTATCACCCTGAGTAAAAGTCTCTGACTATCCACTCGATCTATGCGTTTTATCATCTTGTACACCTCTATCAAGTCACCTTCTATCCTCCACTCCAAATAGAAAAGCCCTAGCTTACTCAACATATACTCACAAGACATGCTCGCCAATAAAGGCAAAATCCTGGTAAATCCACTCTGCACCCTCTCTAAAACATTCACATCCTTCCCATAATGAAGTAACCAGAACTGAAGACAATACTACAAGTTTGGTTTCAGCAGAGTTCTATCGAGCTGCAACATTACCTTCATACCTCAACTAATGAAGGCCAACACGACATACGCCTTCTTAACAACCCTATCAACTTGCGCGGGAACCTTGAAGGATCTATGGACAAGGACCCCAAGATCCCTCTGTTCTTCCACATTGCTAAAAGTCCTGCCATTAGCCTTGTATTCTGCCTTGTTCTTCCAAAGTGTATCACTTCACACTTTTCCAGCTTGAACGCTATGTGCCACTTCTCAACGCAGCTCTGCATTCTATCAATGTCCTGTTGTAATCAACTGCAACCTTCTACACTCTCAACAACACCACCAACCTTTATATCATCAGCAAACTTACTAACCCACCCTTCCACATCCATATCCAAGTCATTTATAAAAATCACAAAGAGCTGGGGTGCAAGAACAGATCCCTGCAGAGCACCACTGGACACTGACCTCCAGGCAGAACACGCTCCATCTACCACCACCATCTGTCTTCTATGGGCGAACCAATTCTGAATCCACGTTACCCTGGATCCCATGCCTCTTGACTTTCTGAATGAGCCTTCCATGAAGAATCTTATAAAACGCCTTAATAAAATCCATGTACACCACAGCCACTGCTCGACCTTCATCAATATTCTTTGTCACATCCTCAAAGAATTCAGTCGGGCTCACGAGGCACGTCCTAACCCTTACAAATCCATGCTGACTGTCGATAATCAGCCAATGTTTCTCTAAATGCCCATAAATCTTGTGTCTAAGAATCTTCCCCAGTAGTTTGCCCACCACTGAAGTAAGACTCAGTTGTCTGTATTTCCCAGGGTTATCCCTACTTTCTTTCTTAAACAAATGAACAACATTTGCCACCCTACAATCACCTGGCACTACTCCTGTGGCCAGTGATGACACAAAGATCCTCGCCGAAGTGGCAGAAATCTCTTACTTTGGTTCCCATACATATCCCGTCTGTCCGTGGTGACTTATCTATCCTAATTGTTTTCATAAGTTCCAGCACATCCTCGTTCCTCATATTAACATACCCTAGCATATCAGCCTGTTGTCTGCCATCCTCACAAACGTCACCTTCTCTCTCACTGGGGAAAACTGAAGCACAGTATTCATTAAGAACCTCCCCTACCTCTTCTGTCTCCAGCACGTTTCCTCCTTTATCCCTGATCGGTCCAACCTAGTGTCTTTAAAGTGAGTTTCTGTGTGTTCACATCTATGTCCGTACCGTAAGGTATTGTGGGTTTATACACCTCTGTCTTGACAGTGAGGAACTCTGGTTGTATATATCTGTGTCTATGTAGTCAGGTACTGCGTTTATATGCATCTGTATCTGTACAGTAAGGAGCTGTATTTGTATAAATCTGTGTTTGTACAGTGCTGCACTGTGGGTGTCTTCATCAGTGTCAGCAGAGTGAGGCAGTGAATGTGTATATATCTGAGTCAGGTCAGTAATGCACTGTTAATGTATATATCTACATCAGTGCAGTTTGCTGTACAATGAGTGAAAATGGGTGTGTCCACCAGTGTCATTCTGGTGAGGTACCATGGATATGTAAATCTAGGTCTGTACAATGCGGTAAGATGGGTGTGCACACCTGCGTCTGTTCCATGAGGTAATGTGCATTTATAAATCTCTGTCTGTGCAGTGAGGTGCTGTGTGTGCAGAAATCGGTGTCTGTACAGTGAGGTACAGTGTGTGTAGATATCTGTGTAATTACCATAAGGTACAGTTTGTGTATATGCCTGTCACTGTACAGTGAGTACTGTGCTTGCAGACATCTGTTCCTGTACAGTGAGGTGCCGTGTGCTTATACATCTGTGTCCCTATAGTGAGGTTCCGTGGGTGAATACATCTTTGTCCTTACAGTACTGTTCTGGGTGTGAATATCTGTGTCTGCGCAATGAAGTAATGTGTCTGTATGCACCTGTACAGAGATGCACTGAGTGTGGAAATATCTGTTTCTGTACAGTGAGTTGCAGTGTGTGTATACATTAGTGTCTGGAGAGTGAGCTACTTTGGGTGTCTACATCAGTGTCCTTACAGAGAGTTCTGTCTGTGTATATAACTGGGTTCTTACAGTGAAGTACCGTGTTTGTATACATCTGTGGCAGTGCAGTGAAATACTGTGGGTGGGTACATCTGTCTGTACAGAGAGGGACGGTGTGTTATACATCTGTCCTAGAGTGAGGTTCTCTGTGTCCATCTGTGCCTATACATTGAGGTACTCCATGTGTTTACATCTATGTCCTTACAGTGAGGACTGTGAGTGTGTACGTCTGTGTATATACACTGACGTTTTGTAGGTGTGTACATCTGTGTCTGTGCAGTGCAGTACTCTGGGTGTATACATCTGTGTCCTTACCATGTGGTGTAGTGTATGAATACATTTATGTCCAGCTGTTGAGGTACTGTGGTTATGTACATCTGCATCCTTATAATGGGTCCCTTGTGTGAACATACCCGTGTCTGGACAGTGAGGTTCACTGAGTGTGTACATGTGTTTCTGGATAGTGAGGTACGTGATTGTGTACTTCTGTATCTGTACAGTGAGGAACTCTGCGTGTCTATACACCTGTGTCTGTACAGTGAGGTACTATGAATGTAAACATCTGTGTCCTTACAGTGAGTACGGTGGGTGTATACATTTTGTCCTTACTGTGATTTACTTTGAGTGTACATGTGTGTCCAGACAGTGAGGTGCAGTGGGTGTGATTATCTCTATCTGAAGAGTGAGGTCTTGTGTGTGTGCACCTGTGTCCGTACAGTGAGGTACTGTGAGTGTATACATATTTGTCTGTGCAGTGTGGTTCAATGTATCCCTCTGTACAGTGAGGTACTGTGTGTGTTTACATCTGTGTCTAGCCATAGAGGCACTGTGGATATGTAAATCCGTGTATGTACAGTGAGGTACTTTGGGTGTATACATCAGGGTCCTTACAGTGAGGTCTGAGTGTGTGTGTACATCTGTGTGTGAATACCTATGTGTCCATACAGTGAGGTACTGTGTGTGTATATACAACTGTGTCTGCACAGTGAAGTTTTGTGTATGGATGCAACTGTATCCGGACAGTGAGGAGCTGTGTTTGTTTCTGTCTGTGTCATAACATAAGGTATTGTACATGTATACATCTGTGTCCAGACATTGAGGTACTGTGGCTATTTCCATGTGGCTAAATACTGTGGCTATTTACATGTGTCCTTCCCGTGAGGTACTTTGGATGTGGACATCTGTGTCTGGACAGAGAGGTACTGATTCTGTGTAAATCTGTGTCTGTACAGTAAGTTACTCTGGGAGCATACATATGTGTCCGATTACAGTGAGCTACTGTGTGTGTATATATCTGTAGCTGCTGAAGGAACAACTGTGTGTATAAATCTGTGTGTGTACCGTGAGGTAATATGTGTGTATACGCCTGTGTATCTGTAGATTGAGGTACTGTGTTCATATATATCTGAACCCGTGGTTCAGCGCACCTGGTAAAACACCTTTCGCACAGGTAAAACAAGGAGCCACCCACACACACTTCCCCATAGATCCTCACCCACATCTGTGGCCCTCAGACACCTCTCTGTTCGACATTACCAAGGGCCTTGGTATCGGGGTCCTTTTCTCCCCTCGGGCATCGGTACCTGACACGGGTTCTGAAAGGACAACCATACTGGTGTGACTGGAGTCATACAGGGACCAGGCCAGGTAAGGGCGGCAGCGGACCTTCCCTCGCTGTGGGAAGAGGATCACGTTATGTGGGATTTACCAACACCTCTCCTCATTTGACCATCAACTGTGTTTCAACCTACGTCCCCTGGTTACACTTTCCCACAGGTACAGGACTAGAATGGGTTCATTCACAGTCACTATAGACCTCACAGCCTGGTGTGGCCAGAGCTGGACACAGTCAGAAACAGTATAAACCCCAAATAGTGAAGTTCCGGGATCCTCAGTGATCCCTTCCCGACGGTGGCAAAGCCCCTGTACACTTTTACCCAGTGCTCTTTGCGGAGGATTACATTCTGATGTTTGGCATGTTACTTTAAGTCTGGAGTTCCCACAGCAGCTCTATTCTTGGAGCAGCTGATGTAACCTGGTTGTTCAGTGAGTGTAACTGACGTCGAAATCAGGAGACTGGTTCCGCTGGAGAGTTCCCTTCTCTATAATAAGAGCTGCTGTGAACACCTGAGTACTGGTTTGGCAACGGGCCTGGCACGTTGCCATCAACAGAGGAATCACCACTTCACCGCGAACATGGGAACCCGGATACCTGCACAAGTCCTGGTCATTTACTATCCAGTTCTGGCAGCTGTCGGTGTTTCCGCTGCGTAGTTCCTGACAGGTACTCACCCTGTTTATATCTGTTAACTCCGCAGGTGCTGGTAATGGATGTGCGCCGCATTAATGTGCTGTTACGCTGCTGTATAATTCTGTGGGTGATATCTGCTCAACCTTCATTTCAACTGTGATCTCAGGCAGAGTTGTCGTGTTGTACTTTGACCACTGAAGGTGTTGCAGTGTGATGTGTAAACCAGCCGCCAGTGCCAGATCAGCGGTGACGGTGTGAGTTTACAGTGTACATTCAAGTGCGTGGGCAGAGAGGAGAAACACATTGATGATCCCAGTCTGTGAAATAGACCGCGAAATAACCCAGGATTGGTGTCCCTGGGTCTCCCGGCTGTTATAGCACTGAAGCAAATTACCCTGTTGTCAATGACTTCCTTTCTCTTTCAGGAACTATAGATTAGCCGTTAATGCTCCCACCCGGGTGTGAGTCAGTGCTGTCGTTCGGCTTCCCGAGATAAGTTCGAGTTTGATTTCGATCCACTGTCTTTATTCACGGACGGCGTGGAATATTTCCACATCCAGGAATATGTACCTGCTGGCCTGCAATAAAACCTTAAACTGCTGGCAAAGCTCAGCAGGTCAGAAGGAACCTGAGGAATGAGTAACAGTGAAGGATTCAGGTCGAAGTCACTTGATTAGGACTGAGGAAGGGAGAAAGTAATTTAGTGTAGGTGGCAGAGGAAGTGGGGGGAGGCAATGGCTGGAACACAGGGGATGTCTGGAAATTGGTGAGATGATGTTGCTGTTTCATGCAGAGTTGAGCTCCTCTGTCTGTGTAATGCGTTGTTCATGTTGTAAAGTGCATGGTTATGTTGTGAAGTCGGCACGATGTGGTGAACTTGATTGGTTGAATTCCTCCTATTTAATGCAAATGTGTTGAAAATGAATCCGTTGTGATTTACTCTGCCTCTAAGTATGTGTTTTGGATGGTGACATGTAGTGTGCAACAGAGTGTGGGTGTCTGTTGTTTTCAGAAATTGTTTGATGGCGAATTTGTGGCCCTAATTTTCTGATGCCAAATTAAATACGGTGGTGTCCAGAAAGAGAACTTTCTTTTTAGTTGTTGTGGATTTGACTTTGGGTGATGGTTATCAAAGATTTGAATGCCTACCTCTAAATCCGTTTCTGAATGTGTCCGCACCCCCCAAATGTATCCAGGTGACTGTCATATACATTGGCCACCTGGGACACTTCTGGAAGACTGTCTCTTCCAAGACTGCCAGAGATCTGTTGGCATATACTGGGGCTAAAGTCTTCCCCGCTATTTTCGCCGTGACTTTAACTAGAATTTGTCATTGAATTCAAAGTCTTTCTTTGTCAGGACCCACTAAATTAGTTTTACCAAAGCTTCATCTGGTCTGTCAGTGTCAGGGTTTATTCCTTTGATATGTTTAACAGCCTTCAGGCCCTTGTCTGTTTCTATGTTTGTGTCCGGGCTTACAATGTCCATGGTAAGGAGAGTCACCGACAGGGAGTTAACAAGCTGTGTAAAGTGGTATGTGTCTTTAATGCAGCTGGGTAATTGCTGTATCGAAGTATGAGATAACATTGCACAGTCTGACCTGCATTTACATTTATGCAACATTTTCGGTTTTGTTTCGGATTTTCAACATCCACAGTTTTTTGTTATACTTCCGCACAGGTCCTTGGCTGTGATGCTCCGTCTCCAGAACTGGAGCAGCTTTTCCATTTCCCTTTGTACGTTGTGGTGGCATTTGAGCTCATGTGTTCTGACCTAAAATAAATTTCAGACTGTGGTCTGTAGATATGGGGCCATGTTATTGCCGGGACTGAGCACATTTCTATCTCTCTCCAGGCTCTGTTCAAATCTGAGATCAGATCTGGGGCGTGGACTTGGGTGACGGACGAGGAGCGTCCGGATCTGTTCACCACCCCTGTTTCTCTGTATGAGGAGCCCCTGCAGTTCCAGAGCCCTCGCACCAGCTAATTGAAGAGGGGTTGTTGAACTGATGCCCCCTTGTGGCTGTCGATACTTCCACAGTGGTGTGTGGTGAGGGATCCCGGGTCTGTGACCCATCGTCAGTGGAGAAAGGCAGCAGATATTCCAGTTGGGAATGGGTCTGTGCACTGCGGGACATTGATCCTGTAGTTGAAGGTACTGGGCAAAGTCCTTTAGTGTCAGGCAGCACACAGGGTCACGTTGCTGGAAAGGGAACTGGATGCGTTCGTGCGGTGTAAGTTGTGTATCACACACAGAAATGGCGGGGGGGGGGGGGTGGGGTTCAGAAGTTAATTTGCCGTGGTCACTCTTTCTGCGGAGAATCGTTGTTGACTCCTGTTCACTCCTCAGAGATCCTGACTGAGTTGACCAGCATCTTCTACATTCCTCACTTCCCATTTGTTTCACTGTGAATGTGCAGTGTTGCATCTGTGCTCAGATCTGCTGATTTTCGCTCATGTTAATTCGTGCACTCTCCGTGAGTTGTCCCTTACATCTCATGACCAAGCTCAGTGTCAGATTCTGAATTCTGTTTCTCCATGAGCGGCACAGTGGCTCAGCTGGTAGAGCTGCTGCCTCACAGTGGAAGTCTGACCTTGACCTTGGGTGTTGCTGTGTTGAGTTTGCACCTTCTCCCTGTGAGTGCGTTGGGTCCTCCGACTGCTCCAAAATTCCGCTCTCACACGAATGAATGTGAGTTGGCGGCTGCTTCGCTGCTGCAAGTTACACAATGTGTGTGGATGAACTGCAGAATCCGGGTTGACTTGATGTGAGTGTAAGCCAGATGTCTGAGTCCTTGACTTTATTCTACTTAAACGTAAATCATTCTCTCAACTGCATTTAGTGTCCACAGGTGCTCAAGGGAGGGGGAAGTTCAGTCAGGTGTGTGAAATGCATACAGGCACTTATCATCATCACACCAGAGCGGAGATACAATGCTTCAAGTAGTCACCACACCCGTTCGGTCACAGTTTCAGCACCGTGGAGAGTTGTGCTCTTCACATTCCAGCAATGACGCGACTTCACTGGAGGGAGGGCAGAGGAGGTTTGCCCGCCTGTTATTCCGCATGAAAATGGGAGCGATGAGGAATGATTAGAGAGAGAGAGAGTGTGGATATTTTCGGTGGAACAGGTTATGAGGAAAAACTTCATTGAGATGCAGGTGATAATTGTTGCCGAGGTACAGTAGTAATGGGTCATTTACCTTGGCAGACGGTGCAAAACCCTGGGAGGAATTTGCAGCGAGATAATAGAGGAGGGAAGGAAATGTCATTACCAGTTACCTTCAGTCTCATCTGAATTATCACCGTGCCCAGACCTACTGCTTCATCACGGTGTAGGCTTCGACTGGACTTTCATCCTGTCCGCATCCAAATGCACCGTAAACATGTGCAGAAGAGAGACCACAGTCTCCTTGCTCAATACACTATTCACCTTCATTCTTCCAATATCTTTCTAAATGTCCCCACCGCCTTGCCCCATGGACTTTCACCCTGTCCAGTCTACACTGCACCTTCACCCTTCCTGATCCCCACTACATCTTCACACTTTCCTGTCCCCACTTCACTTTCACCCTGCCCTGTCTCCACTGCACCTTCACCCAACCCGGTCCCCTCTGCACATTCACCCTGCCCATTCCTCACTGCACCATAAAACTGCCCAGTCCCCAGTGCACTTGCACACTGCCCCGTTCCCACTGCACGTTCAGACTGCCCGCTCCCCACTGCACTTTCACCCTGCCTTGTTCTAAATGCACGTTCACCCTGCCCGATCCCCACTGAACCTTCACCCTGTCCATTCCCCACTGCACCTTCAGCCTGCCCGGTCCCCACTGCACCTTCAGCCTGCCCGGTTCCCACTGCACCTTCACACTGCCCTGTCCCTACTGCACCTTCACTCCCCCCGGTCCCCGCTGCACTTTCAACCTGTATGGTCCCCCCTGCACCTTTACCCTTCTCGGTCTTCACTGCACCTCTACCCTGCCCATTCCGCAGTGCATGTTGATTTTACACACTGCGAATTTTAAATTCCCTTCTCACAACCTTCCCTGTGATTTCGCTCTGCCCTGTGAGTCATCACTTTCTCCACAGCCCTTTACATCCCCAGCCCTCTCAGCAATTGTTGTTTCATCATGGTTGTTCCTGACGTGTGGTTTATAGAGTCCGCAGCAGACTCTGGTTCTCTCTGATGAGAAAATAGTCAAGTTTCCATAAATGTGGGGAAGAAGGTTATCCATCTTGTTACTCTTCTGTATATCCGACAGTTCTATATCGTCATGCAGCGCAGCAGTGGGATATGTCATGCTCTTTCCTCTATCTGACCCTCAGCCTTTAACGCAATTGGCGTCAGGCACGTTTACACTCATCTCCGGAACACGGGCACCAGCACCAGGTTTGATGTCCTGATCCAGCGCTCGTCCCAAGAGCAGCGCATCAGTGGGTTGAAGAGTTTGCGGTGTTGCTGCAAGTGTAGTTTGGTTGGACCAGAAGGAAGTCCATTTGGAACTGTGAAGTTTGATGTCGCATTTGGGTCGGGGAAGTGTGAATGTCCTGTGAACAGTCTTGTGGAATTAGTCAAACCATTGAAGGGATTTCAAATGGAATAGCACAGGAAACCAGTTGTCGGCACAATTATAGCCTCAGTTACAGTTACTGCGCTACACAACCTTTGTTTGTTGGTTGGAGCGTTTATTTATTTGCCCTGCACCTTGTCTGTTCTCCAATCATGACATTATATATTACTGCACAGAAGGAGGCCATTCAAACCATTGACTCCGCGTTATCTCCAAAGCAGGAACACCTCAACCGCTTACTTTTCTGATTTACTGCAGTGCAGCAGCTTATTCCTCCTCACATACCCACCCGTCTGTGGTGGTCCCCTTACCATCACCGTGCACTATGAGGGAATTTACAGCACCCTTTTAACACACTGAAATGTCTTTGGGATGCAGCAGGTAACTGGATCCCTGCGAGAAAGAGAATCGGTCATCTGGAGAAGGTGGAAACTCCACCCAGTCGGTGTCCGAAGAGAGGGTCGAACCCGGGTTCCTGGTGTTCTGCGGAATGACGGTTTGTGTTTCCTCAGTTTCCCAGGGTGAATTATTGTATTCCCAGTTTTACTCCGAAAGCTACATTCTCAGTGTCAGTCGGAAATTGTTTCAGCAGTTATTGTTGCTGACCTCAAGGAAACATTATTTCTAATTGTCTCTCTTCCAGTGAACTTGGTGGGGATCGTGATCCTGAACCGAGGGAAGTGCGGTCTCTCCATATGTGTCACTCGCTACCTGGTGGGACTGGCAGCGGCCGATCTCCTGGTCGTCATCACTTACGTCATAGCAAGAGCCATCGCTGGAATGTATTTCCCACTTTCATTCCTGACCATCACCCCCGTCTGCTCCCTGAACTACGTCCTGCTGTGTGTAGCCACTGTGAGCTCTGTCTGGTTCACCGTGGGTTTCACCTTTGATCGGTTTGTGGCCATCTGTTGCCAGACGCTGAGAGCAAAATATTGCACCGAGAGAACTGCGACTGTTGTTATCAGAACGCTGACTGTGCTGAGCTGTTTAATAAGCATCCCTTGATATTTTGCATTTGACCCAGCAGATATCATCGACACCGTACCCCGTGGATGTATCTGGAAATGGACATGTTCAAATCTACCCTCATGGGCGTCATTTGAGTTGTTTATGTATTCTCTCACCCCTTGTCTCCCGTTCTTTTTGTTATTGCTGGTGAATTCACTAACCGACAGGTACATTTTACTCTCTGGTAGAATCCGCCGGGGGCTCCGGGGCCGCAGCAACGAAGAGAATGACAAGGACACGGAGATGGATAACCGAAGGAAACCCATCGTTTTACTCTTCAGCATATCCGGCAGTTTCATATTGTTGTGGATGACATTAGTTGTGCATATTGTGTTTCAGCGTGTTCTGGGCGCTCAGCACAGTGCGGACAGTGATTTCCTTTTAGTTCCAGCCATGCTGCAGCTTCTCAGCACCTGCACCAACACGGGGATTTATGTCCTGACGCAGAGGAAGTTCCGAGACCAGCTGAAGAACGCGGTGAAATACCTCATGAATCTCATTCTGAAATTAATCAAATCATAGAAACAGTTACAGACACCGCCTTGTTATAAATATACTCGGTCCCTGAGCAGATGTTCACCAGTTGCAGCTTCGTTTGTGTCGGGTTATCGCGGGTGCCAGTTATACATCCCAGCCCTCGCCAAATGTTACCAACGTTTCACATGAACGACATCGCCATGATGTTGTAAAATGTGGCAATCCTGGGCATGGAGTTTTTCCGAGAACAACGCGCTGTAAATATCGTCCCGTATGTGAATGAAATATCAAGCATGTTGTTCACAGAGACTGGAAATAAATGAATGAAATTTCTTCCGCCCTGTGTCTGTTTCCTTGTCGCTCGATGCAACGTGGGTGGGCTGATGCTGGGGAAGGGGTTGGGTGGTGACAGGATCAGACAGTGTCCTGGCCGCTGGATCTTGTTAATGAATGAGAACAATGACAGCCTCACCCCAGGACCAATCATCAGCGCTGAATTTACATTTCAGTGCGTGTGTGTTGGGGAAAGGATGTTTGGCGTTGGCGGTCAACTCCTTCCTGAGATGTGGGCAGTAACGGTTCATCATAGTAGAGCGTTTATCGGGGCAGGATTCTGATCTTTGAGGTAAAGCTCTGGTGAAAAGAGCGTTTCTACAGTTCTGCCCCTTGACTACTGGCGCAGTTGATCTCACCAAGAGTGTCGACCATACCGTGAGGAAACAAGGCCAAGCTCATCACCATCTCAAACAGTGGGGACGCTCTCTCGGTTTCAATCATGTACTGTACCTTATGTCTCTCCTGGGATGTGTCACGTTATGTTCTGTCCCGTTCACTATGCTGTACGAACATAAAGTCATGTTGTGTCCCTCGGTAGAGGCTGCCTTCCCAGGGTTTGTCTGAGGAGGGGCACTGGAATTCGTCTGATGGGTGAAGCCCAGTCTCAGGAGGGTTGGGTGACTGGTAAATCAGATTTTCGAATTGCTTTTATAACTCATATTACTAAAAGGTTGCTACACAGTGTCAAGGCTCACGGAATGTGGGATTCGGAAACAAAATGATGCAGAAGTTGGAAATCTGAGAATGCCTTAGATTCTCAGCAGATCAGGCAGCCTATGTGGAGAGACAGAAATAGGATCAACACTATAGATCGGTGATCCTTCATCTGTTACGAGGGACAAACGGAGTTTCGGCCATGTGGGCACGGTGAAGGCTTTCTCCTTACAACAGAGCAGATAAACTCTGAACCGGGAGAATTGGAAGGCTCTTGGGTGTGTCACCTCCACAACACACTTGTGGAATTTAAATTCAGCTAAAAATCTGGAATTGTGAAAGTGGATGGGGTAACACATGGACTGTCAGAACGACAAGATTGTCGTAAAAGTATATCTGGTTCACCAGCTCTCTTCAGGGAGACAATCGGCCTTCCTGACCCAAATTGCACGCCATCTGACCCCAGTGTGATTCTCCTCCAAGGATTTTGCAAGTCACCCAGTCACCCATTATAGAGGAACGAATACAAAACAGGCCCCTTGACCTCGGCATTAACTTTGCTATGAATTTCCACCGTACTTTCACCTTTATTAGGCCAATTTCTATTCTTGCCTTTCTCGATCTGTTGCTCATTCTCACCAAAGCCCTTCCAAAAGTGCAGGACCCCTGCTCACTGAGGAGCAAGGCCAATGTCGCCATCAAACCAATGGGTGGCGCTGTTGTGATTTGGCCAACTGGCTCCTTTCACACAGAGGCCAAGCATCACCCTAAGGCACATCCTCATCCATCCGTGGGTCCATCACCTGACTGACGAACTTTAGTCCATTCTCTCCTGGGCAATCCCGGACACTATTTCCTGGGTAAATCTTCCTTCCAGAACTTCCATCCGTCCAGTAACTAGCCCACGCATAACCTGCTTCTTCCCCCTCTCCCATGTCTACAACAGAATTGTCCCAGTAGCCTGGTGTTGTCCATCCTAACTTATATATTCCTGCCTTCACTCTATCACTTCTCCCGTGCCCAAAATCTCCGACACATCCAATGCCCCCCGACACTTTCACAGCTTCAAATTCCCGGTCTTTACCAGCTCTTGTTTCCCATGGAGATAGAATTCCTCGACACCTCCATCGCACATTATAATGACGTTATATTTTCAAGAAGAGGTCCAACTAGTCTCCTTTTGCTGGTACACGTATTTGTCTGGCTGAACACGGCCTCACATTGAACAACTTCACTTTCTGCCAATCAAAGAAATATCTCCGGGATTCGTTCTCGTGTGCCCAAGATATATTTGTCTTCTCGCGAGATAGCGCTTGCTTCTTCCCTATCAGACACCTCACAGAACTCTACTTTCAGGCGGATTGATTGGTATTGTTGCTGCATCCTGCACTCCCGCTGCCAATTCCATCGCGCTCACATTCTCCGAAGTCCCTCTCTGAGTATTGCACTCACTTTCCGGATCTCGCCGTCTCGATCTCAGAGAATAGGTCAGCGGTAAATATACATTACAAGACCACATATTCCCACCACGCCGACGACGGTATTTCCTCACATCCTGCCTCCTGTAAGGCTTCATTGTGTTCTCCCCGTTCCTTTCTCTCTGTCATTCTTGCCCCGATGACGAAACTTTCCACACGTGCCTTTAAGATGCCTCATTCCTTCTTAATTGTGGCTTCTCTGCCACCAGATTCAGCACAGTCCTAGAACACATCACATGTACTTCCTGCACCTCTACGTCCACTATCCCTCCATCTGGCTAAAGCAAGGACCGAGTTCCCATGCTCCTTCTATTTCACTCTACCAGCCTCCGCATTCAATGGCTCATCCTTCGCAATGTCTGGTGTACCAATCGAAGTTCAAGCATATTCCCCTCTAATCACCGTTCTTCATTCGGAGGAGCGTTCCCCTTGCAACTCCCTGGCCCGCTGGTTCATCTCCGCCAACTACTGCACTTCCCACGGCACTTGTCCCATGCAGACACAGGAGATGCAACACTCACTCTTTAACCTCTTCTTTTCTTATCACCAGTTGACTGAAAGCCGTCGTTTGGGGTCAGAATCCTGGAGCCCCATCATTGACAGCCGAATGAGTCCCCAGTAGACAACAACACGCACCTCAAAAGCTGTCGGATCGCCAGCTTGCCTGGTTGTGCTCGAACCAACAACTTATCGTTAACAGCCGAAGGATACCCGAGCGACGGCAAAGGTTCACCGGTTTTGTCCTGTGAGGAATGGTTAAGCAGCGTGGGCCGAAACCCTCTGGAAATCAGTGACTGACAGATGATCTCAGTCACTCTGGGCCTGGAAATTCGAAACTGGAGCCAATGATGGCAATTTACAGCTCGGCAAGTAACCTGTTCGGCCCAGAGCGTTCATGTTGGCGGCAGATGATCAGTCGACTTTCAGGAGTAACAAGTACCTCTGCACCGACAACATTTCCAAACCAACGTCCAAAATTCAGAACGGAAACAATGACCCGGAGTAAACACTGTTTTATTTATTCCATAGTTTTATTCCTCTGGGAGCACAGACCAGCTGTCTCCACAAAATCCCACACACATTGTTTACTCCATGCAGACCTACTGCTTTCGTCGGCAGGATTTGAACTTGCTTGGGAAAATCCAAATGAATATGATGTCCAACGCGCTAAACACTTGGCCATTTTGCGGGCAGTCTGAAGGAATTTTCCCATGGGATGTGACCGATGTGGTCCGGGACGTACGAGGACAGCACCGATCCCGTAATTGGAGAAACAGGACTGATCCTGAACTAAAACCAGAAACTGCTGGAAACACTCAACAGGTCATACAGTGTCTGTGGGCGGAGAAATAAGGTTAAAGTCTCATGTCGATGACATTTCACCCTGAACTCCGGGGAAAGTTGGACGGCGAGAGGCTCACTCTAGGCGGGACGGGGTTTCCTCATCCCGCAACCACAACCCTAGACCTCTCATCTTGCTCTCAGTCTCTGACTGTGCGCATCAGCAGCAGGGGTAGCAGTTATTGCCGTTCCACAGCTGCCCTGGGGAAGGAGTTTCCGGGCCGCTTTCCTGGACCGCTGCGCTCCGTGTGGTGAGGGAGCTCCCATTGGGGTCTCAGTGACGGGGCTCCAGGATTCTGACCCGTCGCCCAGGCAGTGATGGAGATGGGGGAATCTGCAGGGTGGCCCGGGCTGGGAGGTCCGGCCGGTTTCACTCCTCTTCTCCTTTCTGATCCATCCTTCAGACGGCAGTCACAGGTTCAGGGGATCCATTGCATGTAGACAATAAGGTACAACATCAGCTCAAGGTAGATTGTGAGGTAAAAAGTCCATCTCATCATATAAGGAAACGGTTAAATTTCTTATAATAGTGGCATAGAAGCTGTCCTTGAGCCTGGTTGTCTGTGCCTGATGGGAGAGGGGCGAAGAGAGAATAACCTGGGTTGGTGGGGTCTTTATGCTGGCTGCTTCAGCAAGGCAGCGAGAGGTTCAGACAGAGGACATGGAGGGGAGTCTGGTTTCTGTTATGTGCTGAGCTCTGTCCACAACTCTCTGTAGTTTTTCTGCAGTCGCGGGCAGCCCTGTTGCCGTACCAAGCCGTTATTCATCCAGACAGGATGTTTTTTATGATGCGTCGATAAATGTTAGTGAGTGTCAAAGTGGACATACCAAATTTCTTTAGCCTCCTGAAGAAGTCGAGGCACTGGTGAGCTTTCTTGACAGTGGCGTCTATGTGGTGGGTCCAGGACAAGCTATTGGTGATGTTCTCTCCAAGGAATCTGAAGCTTGCTACCCTTCGACCTCAGCACCACTGATGCAGACAAGTGCATGTACATCGTCCCCTTTCCTGAAGTCAACAACCATCTCTTTTGTTTTGCTGACATTTAGTGAAAGGTTGTTGTCATAACATCACGCCGCAAAGCTCTCTATCGCTTTCCTGTACTCCAAAACATCGTTACGGCCCACCACGGTGATATTATCCGCAAAGTTGTCAATGGAGATTGAGCACAATATGACCACGCATTGATGAGCATATAGGGAGTAGAGTAGAGGGCTGATGACGCAGCCTGGTGCCGCACCAGTGTTGAGAATAATCGTGGTGGATGTGTTGCTGCCTATCCTCACTGTTTGCCGTCGGTTGGTCAGAAAGTAATCGAGACCGGTTGCAGAGGGAGAGTTGAGTCACAGGTCTCGAAGTTTGGTGATGAGTTTGCTTGGACTGTATTGAAGGCGGAGCTGTTGTCCATAAGGAATAGTCTAACGTATGTGTCTCTACTGCCCAGATGCTCCAGAGGTGAGTGTAGGGCCAGGGAGATGGGTGTCCACTGTTGACCTGTTTCGGTGGAAAGCGAATTGCAGTTGGTCGAGGTTTTGCCGATGACTGGAGGTAATAAGTGCCATGACCAGCTTCTGGAAACGCATCATGACGGTGGGTGTCAGAGCAACAGGTCGGTAGTCAATAAATCATATTACCTTGTTTTACTCAGGAATCAGGTTGATAGAGGTCTTTTTAAAACATGTATGAACAATAGATTGAATCACGGAGAGGTTAAATGTGTTTACAAATACCCGCGCCAGCTTATCAGCACAATATCTGAGGACACGGCCAGGGACACCTTCTAAGCCAACTGCTTTCCTCGGGTTCACTTTCCAGAAGACTGATTCTCCGTCCTTCCCGTTGACAACGAGTTCGGTTGCATTGGATGCTGTCGGGTTGGGTTGTGACAAACCACTCTCTTTCTGTTCAAAACATGCATAGAATGCATGAAGCTCATCGGGAAAGGATGCACCATTGTTGGCGATGTTGTCAGACTTCTTTTTGTAGCCTGTTACAGCATGTGAGTTCTGCCACAACTGCCGGCTGGTCTGGGATTCTATTTTCAACCGGTATTGTCTCCTGGCATTCCTGATAGCTTTACGGATGTCGTATCTCAATTTCTTGTCAATAGTCAGGGTCACCTGATTGGAATGCGGTAGTCCCCGACTTCAGTAACCAGTGGATCACCCGGTTGATCCAGTGTTTCTGGTTTGGGAACCCCCGTATTGTCATCTTTGGTACACAGTCCTCAACACCATTGCTAATAAGGTCCGTGATGGAGATGGTGGGTGACATACTCATCAAGGCTGGCAGCTGAGTCTTTCAACACCAATCAGTCCACTGACTTAAAGCAGTCGCGTAGAAGATCATACATTTCCTCAGTCCAGCACTGCACGATTTTCTGCACTGGATCCTGCCGTGTCAGTTTCTGTTTGCATTCAGGGAGAAGGAACACAGCCTGCTGGTCTAAATTACCAAAGTGAGGGAGAGGGGTTGCTCGGGAGGTATCTTTGATGGTTGCATAGCAATGCTCAAAGGCGTAAGGAACCCCGGTGGCAGGAGCAGAGCTGGTAGAAGTTTTGTAAAACACTCTGGAGGTTGGCCTGGTTGAAATTGCCTTCAATAATGATGAGGGACTCAGAATATGCTGTCTCAAGGTTGGTAACCAGAGAGTGCAATTCATTGAGAGCAGGATCCATGTCCGTCTGGTGTGGGATGCAGACTGCCATCAGGTTAGCTGAAGTGAACTTCCGTTGCTTGCAGCATGATCGGCACTTCACGGTTAGTTTTCCAGGCTGGATCAGCAGCAGTCGCCAGGACTATCACGTCCGTACTCCACGGGTTATTGATTAGGAATTAGACCCTGCCGCCTCTAACTTTGCCTGAGAACGACGTACGGCCCATTCGGTGGAATGAGCAGCCCTCGGGTTGTATGGCACAGTCGGGTGAAGCAGTCGCAAGCCCAGTTTCGGAGATACATCGCACACAGGGACACTCAGTTCTCTTTGGTCGGTGTGTCTTGCCCTCAGTTCATCATCTTTATTCTCAATAGCCTGGACTTTCTCTGGCAGTATTATTGGTAGGGGGGTCTTGTATCCACGCTGTTTCAGCCTCAGCTGCAGCCCAGCTCTCTTAACAAGCTTCCCAGTGCTGAGTTACTCCAAGAAATTGCTTATAGCAACAGCAATTGTCAAATTAATCCGAAAGAAGAGTGAAACTTCTGACAAATGGAGCAATGCGGCTGGTAGGAATTACCGAAGGTTCGTGTCGAAACCCTGCACCAGGACTGAGAGAGAAGGGAGAAGGCCGGTATGAAGAGGAGATGGGGAGTGGGCAGACAGGAGCCTCAGTTGATTGGTGGACTGAGGACGGGTGAAAGGTGACGGAGAAGTTTAACCAGGTAAGGGAGGAAGAAATGGAGTTGAGAGACAGTGGGAGGTAGGGGATGGATGCTAACAAAAGAGGGAACAAAGGCCGGAAATTGCGCAGAGAAGATTTAGCCAGATGTTGCCTAGCCTCGAGGGCCTGAGTTATCGGGAGAGGTTGGGTAGCCGAGGACCTTATTCCTTGGAGCTTTGCATGTTGGGGGTGACGATAGAGGAGAATAAAATCACGAAGGGTAGACACGGTAAACGCACATTGTCCTTTTCCCATGGTAAGGGATCTAAAAACTTGAAAGCATAAGTTGAAGGTGAGAAGTGATAGATTGAAAAGGGATTTAGGGGCAAATCCTTCAAGCAGAGAATGATGCGGAAGTGGAATGAGCTACCACAGAAAGTATTTGGGGCAGGTACAGCATAAAAGACATTTGGATAAATACATAGTCAGGGAAGGTTTGAAGGGGTACGGGCTGAATAGAACGTCAGCACAGACCAGTTGGGCTGAAGGGCCCTTCTCCATGCTGTATTACTGACTATGGCTGCGGTAAAGCAAATGAACATGGCAAAAGATATCCTCACGAAGATCAGTCGAACAACTGGGCCTGGAAGCTGACCTAGCGCATTTGATGTGGAGGTGTACACACACGCAGGACATAAGGGAAATGTAATTCGGCTTTGATGTTGACTCCTCTCTCTCGGGAGTGGCAGATCATTGCCCGTGAGTCGTTTGATTTCAAAAGCAGTGCATTTGCTGACCTGTATGCTCCTGACACATCAGGTCCAAGGAGAGAAAACGTCTTTGCGGAGGTCACCTGGAAGCCATGGGGTGCCTTACATTGGGTGACACAGCTGCTCCGATACTAAAATACCAGGTGTGTGTAACTGTGGCTGGAGATGCGAGATCACTGGTCTGTGGGAATCAGTAACAGGTCTCAGAAGTGACAACGCTTGAACCCAGGCCAGCCCACCCTCGAACCTCTGCTGCACACTCAGCATGGTATATCCTGTCACATGTTGTCACTGTAGTCACTGATCCTCAAGTGCACAGGGCAGTGATGGTCTGCTGGTTGGCAGTGGGTAGTCGATCAGTGCAGATACGAGACTGTGGATGTTGGCATCTGGAGCAACAGAACATGGGAGGAATTCAGGTCAGGCAGCATCTCCGGGAGAGGTGGACAGTCACACTTTCGGCTGGACACATTCGTCTGGAGAATACGTCCAACTCAGTGAGGCAAGAAACACCAGTAAAATCACGGACGTGCGAGAAACCGACAGACCTGATGTAACTAAGTCAACAGCAAAAGAATGAAGATGTAAAGTGTGAAATAAAGCCAGGACCTGGCAATACTCTCCGGATCTTAAAACGATCAAGAACACAGTCAGTTCCTGTTCTTCAACAGAACTCATGCAATGGAAAATGACATCCTTCTCACTCACCATTTTCTGCCCAATCAGAGATGTTTCATTTTCTGTTCTCAATCTGATTCGGAGTGACAGGTAATTTATCCCTTAGTGTCAGCGAAATTTCAGATCCATAACCCAGCATCAAGCACCCGCTATCAATATTCCTGTCAAAGGCAAATGAGCCTAAATTTGCCAGTGACAGGGAACTGGGCATTCATACCGTTGTGATGGGGAATCGGATATCATTACCCCAGTGACACAATGGAGACAACTGCAATGGAAACACTGGGCAGAGAGCTCAAGGATGTTAATGCATTAGAAGTTCAGGGAAGGAGAACAAAACTTTTCCCTGGGAGGTGGGTAGTGTCAGGGAACATTGGACAATACTTCAAGTTACTGGAGTAAAGAATTTGATTGACACGTACCAGGTCCTGAAGGAATGCAAATCACAACTGCAGATGCTGGAAATCTGAAGTAAAAACAGAAAATGTTGGGAACATTCAGGTCAGGCAGGGTCAGAAAAACGGAACAGAGTACGTGGTTCACGCCACTCTGAACCTCAACTGTACCTCTTCATTTGAAGGTCACACCATGGACTCAGGTTTCCTGAGTTTAAATAACTGTAGGCCATAAAACATGACAACACTCGGGTTAACACTAACAACATGCTACAGTATAAAGGCCCAGAGTGTGAACACAGCTCTATAAACCTACCTTGAACCATGGAAGGGGCGGACAACACCCGAGGCCAATTTACCTTGCTGCTTGCCTTTCATCCAAAATATCTAAAGAACTTCTGATCGGTATTTCGACTCTAGACGGTCAAAGGATGTGGCATATATGGGGCCAACCGGACTACACAAGTGGTAGCCTTGGCAAAACAAAGGATAATGTATAAACACAAACGTTAGTCAATGTATTCTGATGGAATCTGAGCCACATTTCATGCAGAACAGAAAGGAAAATGTTTATGAATTCAGCTCGTTGGACATCCCAGCATCTTACGATGAGAAATGAGTCAGACCCTTGCAGCAACACAGCTCCGGTGATAGAACAGTACATCACAATACAGGCCCTTCGGTCCACAATGTTGTGCCGACATTCAAACCTCGCCTAAGATTATCTCACCCTTTCCTACCACATATCCCTCTATTTTAAAGTCCTCCATATGCGTATCGAGTAATCTCTTGAATTTGACCAAT
Organism: Pristis pectinata; assembly: GCF_009764475.1. Taxonomy (NCBI): domain Eukaryota; kingdom Metazoa; phylum Chordata; class Chondrichthyes; order Rhinopristiformes; family Pristidae; genus Pristis; species Pristis pectinata. The sequence goes on along the minus strand of NC_067433.1, from coordinate 25,779,066 downwards.
GTACCTGCTTCCAGGACAGCCGCTGGCAGCGCATTCCATGCCCCAACCACTCTCTCGGTAAAAAAAATAACCTTCCTCTGATATCTCCCTTGAAATTCCCGCACATACTTTAAAGCCATGCCCTCTTGTATTGAACATTGACCCTGGGAAAGATGAACTGGCTTTGAACTCTATCTGTTCCTCTTAATATTTTGTACACCTCTATCATGTCTTCTCTCATCCTCCTTCTCTCCAAAGAGTAAAACCCTAGCTCCCTTAGTCTCTCCTCATAATGCATACCCTCTAAACCAGGCAGCATCCTGGTAAATCTCTTCTGCACCATTTCCAATGCTTCCACATCCTTCCTTTAATGAGACGACCAGAACTGGACACAGTACTCTAAGTGTGGTCGAACCAGAGTATTATAGAGCTGCAGCATTACCTCGTGGCTCTTAAACTCGATTCCACGACTTATGAATGTTAACATCCCATAAGCTTTCTTAACTAACCTATCCACCTGTGAGGCAGCTTTCAGGGATCTGTGGTAATGGACTCCTGTATCCCTCTAATCCTCCACATTACCCAGAATCCTGCCATTAACTTTGTACTCTGCCTTGGAGTTACTCCTTCCAACATGTACCACCTCACAATTCTCCGGTTTGAACTCCATCTGCACTTCTCAGCCCAGCTCTGTATCCTGTCCATGTCGTTCTGCAATCTTCGACAATCCTATACACTATCCACAACATCACCAGCCGATTTGTCGTCTGCAAACATGCCAACCCGCCCTTCTACACCCTCATCCAAGTCATTAATAAAAATCACGAAAATCAGAGGGCCCACTACCGATCCTTGTGCGACACCGCTAGTCAGAGCCCTCCAATCTGAATGCACTCCCTCCACCACAACACTCTGCTTTCTTCAGGAAAGCCAAATCTGAATCCACATGACCAAGCTTCCCGGGATCACACGCCCTCTGACCTTCTGAAGAAGCCTACCATGTGGAACCTTGTCAAATGCCTTACTAAAATCCATGTAGACGACATCTCCAGCACTACCCTCATCAATCTGTCTTGTCAGCTCTTCAAAGAACACTATCAGTCTTGTAAAACATAATCTGCCCTTAAGAAAGCAATGCTGGCTGTCCCTGATCATACCATGATTCTCCAAATGCCCATAGATTATTTTCTAAGAATCCTTTCCAACAGCTTGCCTACCACAGACTTAAGGCTCACTGGTCTTTTATTCCATGGATTATCCTTGCTTCCTTTTTTGAATAAGGGGACCACATTTTCCACCCTCCCGTTCTCCGGTACCATTCCCGTTGAAACGAGGACTCAAAGATCCTAGCCAAACTCTCAACAATCTCATCCCTCGCCTCGCGGAGCAGCCTTGGGGAATACTCCGTCAGGCTCTGGGGAATTATCTGTCCTAAGATTTTCTAACAGCTCCAACACATCCTCTCTCTTGATATCCACATGCTGCAGAACATTACCCTTACCAACACCGTCTTCAGCATCATCAAGGCCCCTCCCCTTGGTGAAGACTGAGAAGACGTATTCATTCAGGACTTCACCCACTTCCACAGCTTCCAGGCACATCTTCCAACTGTAAAAGATAACTGGGAACACAAGGGTTAACGACTGGCAGTGTAAGAGTTAATAGTATGCTCCTCAGTATGCTTTTCACTTAAAACCAGTTCTCAAGATAAAGAATGATCTCATGTATGGTGTTATTTAGCTTTGTATATTTTCAATGCCAGATGCAGGTGGAAAAAAATATTTTATAAACATCTCTTGTTTTGCTAGAAACTTCATGTAAACAAATGTCTGTGTAAGTGTAACTTCTCACCTAGTTTTCCCTCGAAAATGGGTATTAAAGTATGATGTAGCTGAGTCCTCTTTGAGTGGGTTTCGGTATAGAGTTAGGGTTACATGGTTTACTCTCTCTCTGTATTCCCCCACTCCCGCTAGCGAAAGCCAAGAAAGCATTTATCGTAAGTTCTTTGTTCCTGCTGTTGTCTGATTATTTCCAGAAGCGTGGGTAGAATTTGACATTGGCGTTAGCCGGCAGGATTTCACAAGTATCTGGATACCTCTGGATGAGTCAGTGGCCGACGGAAGGTCAACGGGAGAAAAAGGCGCCATCAAACCCATTGTGTCTGACTCCTACATTGACCTCCGGGAACATTTTGGTCCCTCATCCGAGGTTGATATGCTTCCCCCGTCGAAATCCCAAAGAACCAGAAAAGAGATTCACAGGTAGGAGCATGTTATCTTTTAAAGAGAGAGTTGTATGGTGAAAGAAAAAGAGTTCGTTTTGTGTAACACTTGGACACAGTGATACAGAAGCAGAGATCTAACTACTTAGAGTTCGTTCAGAATTAAAGTTCATTTGGTATTGGATTTCTCATGGAGCAAATAAGATCGTTTGGTATAAATAAGGTCGTATGGTATAAGTAACTTCGTTTGGAAAATAATGTAGTCCTACAGAGTTTGTTTGGGAAACAGAGTTCGTTTTGAAATACCGTTAGTTTTGGAAACATAGTCTGAGATAAATTTTAATTCGATCCTAGGCAGTGAGGCCAGGGTAAATTGTGATTCGTACATGAGACATAAATCAGACTGGGACAGTCTCTTGACAAAAGTAATGGAGGTACCCCAGTGCAGCAAGTTTGTTACCTGCACCCAGAACATCAAAACAGTTTCAACAATTGTCTGCAGCTTTAGATGAGAAATTAGGTAATGAAAAGTGGCCGGTCGGTGGTAATGGTGCACACTAAATCATCTGTTTAAAGGACGGCAAGGGAGATATTTAATTTAATTTCTTTTAAGGCTCTAGTTTCCGTCTTATCTTATTTCATGTTATCTTACAATTTCATATTAAGTCCGCTCTTTAATTTCAAGAGTGTTTTTCACTTTGTGGTAGAAATTTACGTTTTTTTAAAGGTATAATTTAATGCATAAGTTTTTGGATCATTTTTGTCTTTCATATTATGTAAGTGTTTTTGAGAATTGAGTTCTAATAAGTTCATTTTTAAATAGTTAATGAACAACATTGTGTACTGAGGAGGGATAATGCATGTCAAAGAGGATTTGAGTTATGTGAGAGGGAGGGTGCACCCAAAAACTGGAAGGTTTTAAAGGCTGAGTGTGAATGGTATGACAAACAAGAAAAGGAGAGTAAAGATAACGAAGTACAGCGTCAGTTGATTAATAAAATGGTCAAAAGTAGTGAAATTGAATATGACCCCGGGGACCCACTGTCAAGCATGGCGACCCTATTCTTGCAGAATAATGAGTCTGAGGAATTGGAAGGTTCCTTGTGGACGAGACCACCCCCCGTATGCCCATCAGGGACCCCCAGATTACCAAGATCCAGCACTTCCAGCACAGCCGGAGCCATTACCGTAAGGGATGAGCAAGCAATACAAACAATAGCTGACGATGTGAAAGTAGCCCCCAGACATACGAGGAAGAAATTCCCTGAGGTAACAGTGCACCCAGTTCGAGTACTTCCCAATCCCCGAGCGGTTGCTCAGGCCCAGGAATGCACTGTGGAGATTTATACACCGTGGAAACCTCAAGAGATGTTATTAATTGCTCATCATGCCCCAGATAGAAACAAAGATCCAGTTGGATTCGTAAATTATATACGATCTCTCCAGACCATCTATAGGACACAACCACGAGATCTCTTTTCCCTCTGTCATGCCATACTGAATCCTGAGGAGAATATTAAGTGGAAGGCAGCAATGTTGCTTCCTGCAGGAGGAGGAAATCTTATTGATACATATGATTTTTTTTATATTGTGACCTGAATCAACAAGTTACTATCATGTTAACAGCTCTCCCGGAGAGTTTAAAACGACCAATTGATATGAGTAAGGTTCTGCAATGTAAATCTACTCTTAAAGAGACAGCTCAGGAATTTTGGGAATGCTTTACTGCAGAATATCAGACATCTGCTCCCGCACCAGTAAATTGTACCCAGTGGATATGTGGAGATCGGGCTTATATGTGGCTCCCTGAAGAAACTGGTGTTGGGGGAGTACACAGGGTTTAGAAAAGGCATATAAAAAGTGGACTGACTGTTGTTATATGGGATATATAATACCCCATTTGAGAGCTATGACACAGCTGCGGTATCACACCCATTGGACCAGGCAGCGAAGGTGAACAACTGAAACTGGGCGATTTTGGATCATCGCTTTCCCTTTTTATGGGACAGCCAGGAACTTAAGGGAAATAATAAATCTAGCCGCAGCCCTTGAGTAATTTGCCAACAAAACTGCCAGAACCCTATTACAAACTCAGACCCAAGTTACTGAAATATCCACTGAGATGATGGCGATACGGCAAACTGTTCTGCAGAATCGTATGGCCCTTGACATTATTTTAGCAGAAAAAGGAGGAACATGTGCTATCATAGGTGGCGAATGTTGTACTTATATCCCTGACGAGTCTCCCTCTCTGAGCACATTGATAGAGAACTTAACAACATTAGACAAATAGGGCAGGAGCTGCGTGGGTTCACTAAAGGGTCTAAATGGCAATGGCCATTCGGAGGCCTGTTCAGTAGAATATAGGATGCGATATTGCATTATGGCTTAATAGTAGTACTTATTATTGTAATCATTATAGTACGCTACCTCTTTCCGTTAATAGCACTGTATTGCACTCGGTTTCTTGCTTGATATAATTGTTAATTATCATGAAATGATAAAGCGGAGGGAATTTGAAAGAGAGCTGCGAAAGCTAGGGTTAAGAACTGGCAGTTAATAGTATGCTTCTCAGTATGGTTCACATTGTAAAAGGTTTTATCAAGGTAAAGAATGATCTCACTATGGTGTGATTTAGTTATGTCTAGTTTTTCTGGCAGTTGCAAGTGGGAAGAAGTAGTTTTTTAGATGTATCTGGTTATGCGAGAAACTTTATGTAAACAATTGCCTGTGAAAGACTAACTTCTCACCAAGCTTTCCCACGAAAATGGGTATAAACATACGCTGTAACCGAGTCCTCTTTGAGTGGGTTTCGGTATAGAGTTAGAGTTACATGGTTTACTCTCTCTGTATTCCCGCACTCCCGCTAGCGAAAGCTAATAAAGCATTTATCGTTAAGTTCTTTGGTTGTGCTGTTGTCTGATTCTTTGCAGAGGCGAGGGTCGACTTTAACAGTACAGTCCCTTCACCCCACCATGTTGTTCCGATGTTTTAGCCTGCTCTAAGATAAATACAGCCCTTCCCTCCCACATAGCCCCCCATCTCTTGTTAATTCATGTGTCTACCTTAGAGTCTCTTAAATGCCCGACTGTAGCTGACCCCAACATCTGCCGGCAGTGCCTTGCACGCACCCACCGCTCTCTGAGTAAAAATCTTAACCCTGCATCCCCCTTATATCTTCCTCCAGTCACCTTGAAATTATGTCCCCTAGTTTTAGTCATTATCGCCCTGGGACAATGTCTTTTATCCCATTGGTTACGGACTAGGTTACTATTGGTGAATGTCCCTTTAAGATAGAGCAGAATGGTGTGTGTGTGTGTGTGTGTGTGTGTGTGTGTGTGTGTGTGTGTGTGTGTGTGTGGCGTGCTTACGTCAACAGAAGCTAAAGGGCGTAATGGCATTTTGATACAGACAGTCGGAGTCAGTCAGAAGAGAGAGACTCCAGGGTGCTAGTCTACGTCGATGGATGATAAAAATAACTGTGCCTGTCACTGCAATCCACGGATCGATTTTTGGAACAAAGTAGTGGAGTCCACTTTGTCGTTAACCTGTAGTGGGAAACAGGTATTTGTGCGGACGGCCACGATTCGAGTGCCTTTCAGGGTGGCAGATACTTCGGAACAAAGCAGTGGAGATCACTTTGTTGTTGATCTGTAGAAGGAAACATGTATTTGTGAGGACGGCCACGATTCTGATGTCTTTCGGGGTGAGGAAGATTCGGTGAAGTAGTCACTGCTGACCAGACACTGAGGTGTCTTATAGGTTCCACCGTAGATCATTTGGATTTCATAATTACTCTCTATTTTCTTTCTGCATCTACGTCTTGTCTTCAGTCAACGGTGTTTTAGCAGAAGCCTTTGCTCACGTTTCACCTTACGGCTTGCTGAACTTAACTTTGAGAACTATTCCTGGACCTGGAGTTTGGGAATTTGCCACACATACACAAACACACACACACACACACACACACACACACACACACACACACACACACACACACTTCGAGTTCAGTTTTTGGGGTTAATGTTTAAGATCTAACATTTTTACTTCTAACATTCTAACATTTTTACTTTTATTTTTCTTATTATCGTAAGTAGTTATTAATAAAATAGTTCTTAACACTTATACATGACTCGGTGTGTTTCTTTTGTTGCTGGTTCTTAACAGATTGTACATCTCTATCAAGTCACATCTCATCCTACTTGTCTACATATAGAAAATCCTTAGCTCACTTAACCTATCCTCATAAGACATGCTCTCCAATCCAGGCAGCATCCTGTAAATCTCCTCTGCACCCTCTCTTCCATATCTTTCCTAAAATAAGGCGACCAGAACTGAACACAATACGCCAAGTGATGTCTACACAGAGCTCTACAGAGCTGCAACATTACCTCACGGCTCGTGAAGTCAATACCTCGACTAATGAAGTCCAACACAACATACGCCTTCTTTACAACCCTATCGATCTGCGCAGCAACCTTGACGGGTCTATGGACGTGAATCCCAAGGTCCCTCTGTTCCTCCACACTGTTAATAATCCTGCTATTAACATTGTATTCTAACTTCAAATTCGATCTACCGATCTGTATCACTTCACATTATACCGGGTTGAACTCTATCTGCCACTTCTACATAAATACCCTGTTTTAATCTACAGCATCTTTCTGCCTTATCCACACCACCAACCTTTGTATCATCAGCAAACTTACTAACCCACCCTTCCACATTCTCATCCAAGTCATTTACCAATATCACAAAGAGCTGGGGTCCCAGAACAGATCCCTGCGGAAAACCACTGGTCACCGACCTCAAGGCAGAATACACTCCATCTACCACCACACGCTGACTTCTATGAGAGAGCCAATTCTGAATCCACACAGCCAAATTACCCAGGATCCCATATCTACTGACCTTCTGAATGAGCCTTCCATGAGGAACTTTACTAAAATCAATGTATACCACATTCACCGCTCTTCCTTCATCAATGTGCTTTGTCACATCCTCGAAGAATTCAGTTGGGCTCTTGAAGCACGGCCTGCCCGTCACAAAGCCATACTGACTGTCCCTAATCAGCCTATGGTTCTCCAAATGTCCATAAATCCTGTCTCTAAGAATCTTCTCCAGTACTTTTCCCAAAACTGCAGTAAGGTTCAATGGTCTGTCATTCCCAGCGTTATCCGTACTCCCTTTCTAAGACAAAGGAACAACATTTTCCACCCTACAATCATCTAGCATTACTCCCGTGGTTAGTAAGGATGCAACGATCATCGCCAAAGGCGCAGCAATCTCACCCTTCGCTTGGAGTGATAACCTTGGATATGTCCCGACCGCCCCAGGTGACTTATCTATCCTGATGTTTTTCTAACATTCCAGCACATCCTCGTTCCTCATGTCGACATGCACCAGAATCTCAGCCTGTCGTACGCCATCTTCACAAACGTCAATATATCTCTTTCTATCTAGTTAACACTGAAGCAAAGTATTCAATGAGGACCTCCCCTACCTCTCCCGACTCCAGGCACATGTTTCCACATTTATACCTGATCGGCCCTACCCTCACTGTCGTCATCCTCTTCTTCTTCACATTGTTGACTTGATAGGCGTCTTTAATTGACAGAGTGGTTTCTCCCGGTAGGAATGGAAACTGTTGTCATTTGCTGCAGCAGAAAACATGCAGAGGTTATAATTACAAATCAGACAAAAGTGCACGTAAGCTGGAATCCGTGTGCCCTGTTACTTGTGAAGATGTGAAAACCTGGAATTATTATTGGCAATGGAAGAATGTTTCTGTTCCTTACCATCGGAAAAGAAATGGCAACTTGTTCTGCTTATAAAAGACTTAAGTCCAACAAATATAAGGACAAATTTAATAGACTTTAATAGAATAACACAATGAACTTAGGTCAATAGCATGTTTAGAATCTGGTAACAAATTCAATGGAAGAATACTAAACATTCAGGTACCGAAATCTCAAACGAGGTCTGAATAATCGCAGGATTATGACCCAATGCGAGAAGGGGCAAGTAAATTTGTGCAGCGTTCACACGGAAATTTGAGCCAAATTTCTTGCCCTTATTTGACATTATTAAAAACTGAACCAAATCGGATGACGGCAAGTATCATTTCTTCGCCCCTCCCCTCCAAAAAATATCTTCGGAATGTCATCATATTCGAGATGAGTATTGCATTTCATTCCACTGATGCCCGGACGCTCCACATGCACAGCAGACATTGTAAATCAGGACAATTTCCGCGTGAGATCAGGATGTGTTTTCTTTTGTTTCCAGTTTGTCAGCCATTAAAATAATGTGCAAGTCCGATCGATTGCGGCGCACATTTACTGACAACTGCTTTAAAGTTCTGAATTATATTTCTCCATCGGAAACAGTGGATCTAATCTCATTGAAACGAAAGAGAATGCAGGTACGAATTAAAATCTTAGAACCATAGAATAATAGAATAATACAACAATACAGAACAATACAGGCCCTTCGGCCCACCATGTTGTGCCGACCTTAAGACGATCTAACTCCTTCCTCCCACATATCCCCCCATTTAAGTTCCTCCACATTCCTATCTAACAATCTCTTGAACTTGTCCAATGTACCTGCCTCCACCACTACACCAGGCAGCAGATTCCATGCCCCAAACGCACTCTGGGTGAAGAACATCCCTCTGACATCTCCCTTTAACTTCACACCCATTACTTTAAAGCCATTCTCCCTCGCTTTCAGCATTGGTGCCCTGGGAAAGAGGAGTTGGCTGTCTAGTATATCTATTCCTGTCAATATTTTGTACACCTCTATCATGTCTCGCCTTATCCTCCTTCGATCCAAAGATTAAACCCCAGCTCCCTTAGTCTCTCCTCATAATGCATACTCTCCAAACCTGGCAGCATCCTGGTAAATCTCCTCTGCAGCACTTCCAATGCTTTCAGATCCTTCCTATAAAAAGGCAACGAGAGCTGGACACAGTGCTCCAAAAGCGATCTTACCAGAGTTTTGTAGAGCTTCAACATTACCTCACAGCTCTTAAACTCGATTCCCCGACTTATGAAACCTATCATCCCATATGTTTTCTTAAGTACCCTATCTATCTGTGAGGAAGCTTCCAGTGATCTGTGGATATGAACCACCAGATCCCTCTGCTATTCCACACTACCCAGAAACCTGCCATTAACCTTTTACGCCTCATTGGAGTTTGTCCTTCCAAAGTGTACCACCTCACACTTCTCTGAATTAGACTCCATCTGCCACTTCTCAGCCCAGATTTGCATCCTGCCAATATTCCTCTGCTAACTCTGACAGTCCTCCACACCATTCACAACACCTACGACCTTTGTGTCTTCTGCAAACTTGCTAACCTACCATACTACCCGCTCATCCAAGTCATTAATAAATACCACGAGAAGTAGAGGTCCCCGAAACGATCCTTGTGGGACACCACTTTGCAGCCCTGCAATATAAATTCACTCCCTCCACCACAACCCTCTGCTTTCTACAGGAAAGCCAATTCTGACTCCACATGGCCAAGCGTCCCTGGATCCCATGCCCCCTGACCTTCTGAAGAAGACTACCATGTGGAACCTTGTCAAACCCCTTACTAAAATCAATGTAGACCACATCTAATGCACTACCCTCATCAATCTTCCTGGTCACCTCCTCAAAGAATCCTATCAGGCTTGTAAGACATGATCTTCCCTTCACAAATCCACGCTGGCTATCCCTAATCAGTCCATGATTCTCTAAATGCTTATAAATCCTAACTCTAAGAATCCTTTCCAACAGTTTGCCCACCACAGAAGTGTGGCTCACTGGTCTGCAATACCCTGGAGAATCCTTACCAACTTTTTTGAATAAGGGGACAACATTCGCCACCCTCCAATCCTCCGGTACCATTCCCGTGGACAACGAGGACTCAAAGATCCTAGCCAATGGTTCAGCGATCTCCTCCGTCACCTCGCGATGCAGCCTGGGGAATATCCCTTTAGGCCCCGGAGACTTATCTGTCCTTATATTTTCTAACAGCTCCAACACATCCTCTCTCTTGATATCTATATTCTCTGTAACATTCACCTTACCAACACTGTTCTCTGCGTTATAGACCCCTCTCCTTAGTGAATACTGAAGATAAGTATTCATGGAGAATCTCACCCACTCCCACAGCTTCCAGTCATATCGTCCCACCTTTTTCTCTACTCGGTCCTACCTTTATACACTCGTCATCCTTCTGCTCTTCACATACGTGAAAAAAGCCTTGGGATTTTCCTTAACCCTACTCGCCAAGGCCTTTTCATGTGCCCTTCTTGCTCTCCTCAGCCCCTTCTTGTTCCTTCCTTGTTACCCTATATTCCTCATCAGCCCTTTCTGATCCTTGCTGCCTACACCTATTGTATGCTGCGTTCTTCTTCCTAACTGGTTGTTCCATCTGCTCCTCAGTATCCCTGCTGCTACCGGGTGGGGGGGGCATAGAATAATCCCAGTAGAGTAACTGCTCCTTTCTTGTTCTTAAGTTACACCCATAATAACCATAGAGAGGATCCTTCTACATTATCCACCATTTTTGCAGCTGTCTAATTGCCCTGACCAGTAACTCCACCCCTTCTCCACTACTCACCCCCCATCCCTTTTACAACACAGAAATTCAGGAATATTATTATCCATTCCTGGCCTAGTGACTGTTTCCCATCCACCTTTCTACTTTTATACCCTGTACTCTGCTTCTCCTTCCTCAGTGCATCTCTACCTATTAGATCTGACTTTTCCACATCCTCTGACCTACTCCTCTGGTTCCCATTCCCCCTCGCAAACTTGTTTAAACCCTCCTGAACCACCTTAGCGAACATACCTACAAGGACAGGAACTCAGCGGATCAGGCAACTTCTGGAGGAACTCCGCGGATTAGGCAACATGCGTAGAGGGAAATGGACGGTTGAGGATTCGGGACGAGGCCCTTCACCCTTACTTCAAGTTGTCCTCATCCCATCCACAATCCTGCTGAGTAGGTCTGGTAAACTAATAATTATGTCTCCGGGGTGCCCAATCCGCTGATCCCGCGTCCTGTATTAATTAATGAAAAATTAATTAAATTACTTAATGAGAATGTGATTAAATTAATTAATGAGAAAGTGAAAGCTGGAAACAGCGAGATGATTATCTGGGACATGTCTCTGTATATTTCAGGAATACATGCAAAACAAACTGCATATTCACTAAGTTTTACAAATATTGATTTTAAATTCAACGAGGTTACAATCGAATCTACATTTTATTGACAGAGTTGACCATTTAACGTAAACAGATATTTGACTCCATTCTTCAGTTCCTCCCTGAATTTCCTCTGTGTCAGTCCATAGATACACGTGTTGGTACAGGTGCCGAGGTATTTCGACATAAACCCAAACTCTTGCAGGATAAATATCGGCGTGCTTAAATACTTGTCGATGTAGGAATAGTTTTCCACTTGCCAGTTAAGAGAATGTACCACATCCGGTATCCACAACACAATGAAGTTGGCTGACAGTGCGAACAACAAAACCATTGACTTTCTCCGGTTCTCCACCACGGCATCCCTCTGATACTCACTGCTGCTGCGGAGTCCACGGCGAACTCTGTTTGCTGCTAGAATATGTCTGACGGTTACAGCATTGAATAGCAGAATCAAACAAATTGGCAACATCGGAGTCATTATACTGTTAAATAACTCGTAGGCTCTCCAGGCGGGTGACGTAAAGTATTCAGCTTTGGCTGTGCAGCGCCATGGGACGTCATCAATGAAAATGTAGGGCTCCACCGCAAAGTAAAACGGAATGCACCTCACAGAAGTCAGTGCACATACTGTCACTATTACCACAGTCGCTGTTCTCTCCGTGCAATAGCGGTTCCGCAGCTTCTGACAGCAGATGGCGACGTGGCGATCGAAAATGAAAGGGACCGTCAACCAAACGGAACAGTCTGTGACTGCGTAATCTAGGACAAGTATCACAGAACATACCGGGGTTACGTGCAGGAAATTAGCGAACGAATAGATGTTATTAATCTGCTCCGCTATGACAACAACGACAACCACCATCACATCAGCTGCCGCCATGGCGATCAGGTAGCGAGTGACACATTTGGAGAGACCGCATTTTCCTCGGGACAAGATCACAATCGCCGATAAATTAACTGAAATAAATGATAACATATTGTTTTACTTCACAGCTGGCCCAGATTAGTTGCTTTGACTTGATTTGAATGGCAAGAATAAGAATCCAGATCGTGCCACTGTCCAGCATCGTCACCAGCTTACCGGTCCGCCTTCAGTGACTGAGATGGGATGCGCATGGCCCAGGAGAGTAACACTTCGCTAGCGACGTACAACTGAGACTTCGCTCCTTTCACTCCCTCAAGTCAACTTACAGGGAGGAAAACAGGAGACCGAACTTTAATTAAATGAGAACAGCTCGTCGTCAGGCGGTTCTCTAAATAGTGCACAGACGGCCGAATGTATCTGTATCTGGCCGACAAGGTGAGGGCATCCAGCGCAGTCCACGTTTTTAATAGGGTCGGGCATTTGCGAATAACGTCACATGCAGTGGAGTGATTTGTTTTAATTTTACTTTTCCTGAGGTAAATATACTGCTTTAAGTTAACTGATCTCGGTTGGGTCGCGTTTGTAATAAAAATATTTAATAATTACATCTCCTAAACATCTTAAAGGTATTACATCTGATCAGGAGATATATTTGAAGGCGAAGGGGAAACTATTCTGACCTCATGGAATGTCAAATGGCTGTCAGTGTTATCCAGACACAGGGATTAATTTCATCCCCGTTAATGTGAGCCGTCTCTATCTGACCATTCCGGCTCGCGGAACGGCGATGGAAGCGAGGCGTCCGGAATAGGGGAGTCTCAGGGACAAAGTTATCAGCCCTATGCACGACCACCGCGCAGGACGTGAAATACAGAGATTGCCGGGAGAAGCGTCATCAATGCATAAAATTTGGGAATGTATATATGTTCACTGAAAATTTATAAGTAATTGGACACAACGCCAGATCATGAAGGTAAACATCATTAGTAATACTTTGGTTAGATGGTAAAAATGGAAAATGATAGATGAAGCATCCAATGAACTGGCTGATTAAAGGAACTGGAAACAAATTCTACTCCCTCTCGATTCAAGGAAAATATCTTAGGGTCGTGCTGTAAAGTCAGTGGTGGTGAAACAGCTCCCAGCGACGTTTGAGGTCAAAACTATTCTCCTCTGGGAAAAACAGATACATAATTAACGGACAGATCAAGTAATCTTTGATTGTCCTGATTGTATGATTAAAACTATCAGGGAGGAACCAAGAAAACAGGTCATGCTTGTTGATGGAACACTAAATAGCAGTTACCAAGGTTACACAGGAAACATTCAAAATTGAGGCACTTCGGTTTGGCTGCAGCAATGGTACATAATGAGATGGTGATTAGAAATGTTGGAGAGATGACATTACCATTATTTTTCTCTGGCAGACAAGGTGTGTTTAGTGTATTCGGCCAGACAACAGAGTTTGGGAGGTCAGACTTTTACCGACTGTGCGCATTGTATAGTATTCGGCGGCGTTCACAATAAACAAAAAATATCTGTTTATATTGAGTAAACATCAATCTATGCAAATGTATTGAAAATCTCAGTATAATTCCCATGTAGAATAAAACAATTAAAGTAACACGTTATTTAAATATCCATAACAACTGCATATTTTTCGTTGCAATGCCTCCTGACGGAAACAATGCAATATACTGAGCACCTGCACAACAAGACATAGTTAATTACGATGACGCAATCATAATGTATGAACGAAGGCACACAAATAGCAGTCAATGTCAGGACCTTACCAGGAATACCGACGGCTGCCAGTACAGGATAGTAAATACTGACGATGCGATAAATTGCTGAATATCCCATTTTCTACCTGAAACAGCGATCAGCTGTCGACAACATTCCAAATACCAGCACTCTCTTCTGTAAATAGCTCTTATATTCCACGCAGAAAGCCAATTAATGTCCTCCTCGGTCACATTATCCACAGCCACTGAACAAATACTTACTTTGATCTATTTTTACTCGATGCGTCTTTGTGTAAGATATTTAACTCTTTGAAGGATATTACAATTAATTTAGTTTACATTTAATCGAAAGATTTTCAGCGGTGAGGACCCAACACTCGGGAGTCAGCAGATGGGAGAGTCTGAGGGTAAGAAATGTTCTGGTCGCCACGTTAAGCGGAAGAGGTGGTTTAACCGGGACGAGGAGGTTCCTTGAGATATCGCCGAGGCCGTGACTATCCCATAAGTTGTGATTGACTCGTATTTTAATTCTTGTTTTCCTTGGAGCGGAGGAGGCTGAGGGGGTATCTGTTTGAGGAATGCAAATTAATAGAGTCACAAAGAGGTGGATAACAGGAAATGTTTCCACATAGCAAAGGCACCCAAAACTGGAGGGCACATATTTAATCCCGGGAAGTGAGGCGATGCAGGTGTGGAGTCTCTAGAAGGTCAAGAGACATAAAATATATGGGGGAATGTGAAGAATGTGGATGGGCAGTGATACCCAGACGAGCATGTGGAGAGATCTCTGAAGGTAGGGTGCAAGGCTGTCCGTGGGTTAAGGTGGAAAATGGAATACTGGCCTTTGTTGGCTGAAGGAACAGAATGTTCCGGCACAGACTCTGAGCAAGTGTTCACGATTTATATTGAACACAGGGTTACACCGATGATTGATTCTGCAACATCATTTCAGCCACGTCAACAAAGGATTATTTCAGACCCACTGACTCTGGTGAAAACTCGGTGTCAATTACAGCACAACCAGCGCAAGGACATACAAAGGATATCATTCGAATAACCCCTAGGAGTGAATGAGTGTGGATTTACATGTAATGGCATCATCAATAATTGATGTCCTCTATTACAGTTTGTTTTTTTTTGTTGGTAAAATGTCTTGCTGAATGATAATGAATCAGACAGAGGTATATAAGTTTAGGAGAGGTAACGACAGATGAAATAGTCAAAATTCTTTTCCTCATGGTGGGGTATCAAAAGCATGTGGTCATAGTTAAATCTTAGCTTCCCGTATTCCGTGTTCACAATGTTCTTACCATTACATTATACACACGAAATTTACACTTGGTGATCACATTGCGTGACAGTTCCCATGGATTCATTGGGTTATACAACATGGAAAAAAAATCCAGCCCATTTCGTCCATGCCGACCAAGGCGCCTGCCTGAATTATAACCATTAGCCTGCATTTGGCCCATATCCTGCTAAAATAACTCCTTATTTGAGTACCTCTTCAAATATCTTTTAGACGTTCTAATTATTCAGAACTCGAATACGTTGTCTCGCAGCTCGTTCCGTCCACCCATCACCACCTCTATGAAAGTCTTGCCGCTCATATCCGCTTAACTCTTCTGCGTTTCATCGTGAAACTATGCCCGATAATTTTAGTCACCTTACCTTTGGAAAACATACAATGACAATAAAAGTCTAAAATGCAACCTTTCTGTCTCTGACGCCCGAGTTAAATCAATTCCTGACTACCCGGCCCCCATTCAAACTCAAGCCCAGCAGTGTAACCAACTTCCTTGTGAAATATTTCTGCAATCTCTCTGGGTTAATCACAACCTTCCTGTGGTATGGCGAGAAGAACTGCACACAATCTACCAAGTGAGGTCTTACCAACCACAAGTACAACTGTAACGTGACGTTCACCATCTTACGGTATCCAGCAAGAGAAAATCCAGCTCTCACCACATTACATTCAATGGCATTCATTGAATTCCCCAATATCGATATACAAGGGACAGAAACTGAACAGCAGAATCTATGTATCAAACGTGTCAATAAGAGCAGGTCAGAGACTAGGAATCCTGCGGTGAGTAAATCGCCTCACAGCTCGGAAAAGCCTGTACATTTCGGATAAAGCTCAGGTCAGGAGTAAAAATGAAATACTCTCCACTTTCTTGGATGAGCAGAGCTTCAACAACAACACTAGAATCTCGACGCCATGCAAGACATTACAGCTCTCTTCGACCGGAACTCCACCACAGCTGCGACACGACCATTAGCAGGAGTCTGCACCATCTCCGAGATGCACTGCAGCAACTTAGCGAGACCCCTTCGACAGCACCTTCGAAACCCACGACCTCTTCTAGCAAGAACAAGAGTAGCAAAAGCATGGGGACACGGCAGCCTGGAAGTTTCTCTCCATAGCCACGCACCATGCTAAACTGGAAATATACCATGGTTCTTTCACTGTCTTTGAGCCAAGCTCCGAGAACTCCCTCTCTCATAGCATCGTGGATGTGCACACCCCTCAAGGACTGCAGTAGTTCAAGGAGAAATCCAGCACCACCTTCTCAAGGGAAATTAGGGATGGGCAGTTAAATGCTGTCTTAGACTGCGAAGCCCACAATCAATAAAAATACATAAAATGTCAATTACCCCAGAAAGAGAACTGTTTGCATTTCTGGTCGCCACACTCTGCAATGTGATTGTTCTGGAGATGGCGCTGAAGTGATTTGTCAGGATATTGCATGGATGGAAACGGGATAGCCTGGGTTGGTTCCTTTGGAGCGGAGTAAAAGAGGAGAACCTGACTGAGATATTGAAAAGCATGAGGGGCACAGAGACGGTGGGTAGTGAGTAGCCTTTTCCCTTAGCGGAGTTGTCCTTGCACGGAGAAGATGGCCAAAGTATAAGTCGAGTTTATTGTCATGGGCACACGTACATGTCTGCGGAGGTGAAAGTAAAGCCCTTGTTGCATCAGCATCACAGAAAAATAACACTATAAATCAGCATTCACAAGAAAAAAACATTAATGAAGCACAATTTTTACAAGAAATAGCAGAATTAGAACAAAAAGAAGTCTATTTTAGTGCACATTGATTAAAGTGTTCATCGTGTTTCTAAAATGCAGTGATTGGCATTTTGCCGGCTGTTTAAGGAAGCAAATGATTGAAGGGAAATAGTCAAATCGGGGGAAGGCAGCCTCCACAAAGGGGGCACAACGTTACGTTTATACAGAACAGTGAACGGGAAAGAACATCCCTGGACACATCCAAGCAGTGCAAATTACATTACTGAGACAGCAAACTGCCCCGTTTAATATATCTAACTCGTGCTTCACTGAAGTGAGAGATTTCAACGAATGGCATTGAGTCGGGGAGGTTTGGGGCGTTGGGGATGGTGCTGAGCTCACTGTTTTCGGCCTTTGTCCCTCAGTGTAATGTCGCCGGTCAAGGGCTGATTGTGTTTGTCAGCGATCAAGGTGGAAGGCCTGTAGAAACTCTCATTTCACCCGTCAGAGATTGTCCTCACAGATCAGCCTCCTGCCCCGATAAACGTCCCATCATGAGAAATCGTTACTGCCTGCATGTCAGGGAGAAATCGACTGCCACTCAACCCACTGAAGTGTGAATTCAGAGCTGATCAGTGTTCCTGGGGTCTGTCTGTCATTGTTGTTAATCATGCAAAAGCTTCAGCTTACAAGGCATTGTCTGACCCTGTCACCATCTCCCGCTCATCCCCTCACCATCAGTTCAGCTAGGGGGCACCGAGTGACAAGGAAACAGACACCGGCCGGAATTCATTTGATTCATATATTTCCAGTTGATGTGAACAACATGCTTCGGATTTCATTGGCAGACGGGTTGATGTCACATGCTCTATCCTGCGATAAACTACAACTCTCTGACTGCCGCATTTTACAGCATCGTGGTGCTGTCCTTTAGCGTGTATTCAGGTGAATATTTGCTTGTACTTGGCGATGACTGGCATGCATAACAGGCAGCCCTGTATAACCCACTGCAAACTCAGCGACACTGGGTGAACATCTTGTCAGGGATCGGGAATATTTACAATCAATCGTTGTCTGCAATTGTTTCTATGATTTGATTAATTTCACAATGAGATTCATAGGGTACTTTACCGCGTTTGTCAGCTCCTCTCTAAACCTTCTCTGCGTCAGGACATAAATCCCCGTGTTGGTGCAGGTGCTGAGAAGCTGCAGCATGAATGCGACTGAAATGAAATCACTGTCCGCGCTGTACTGAGCGCCTAGAACCCGCTCATATACAACATACACAACTAATGTACTCCACAGCAGTATGAAACTGCCGGATATGCTGAAGAGTAAAACGATGGACCTCCTTCGGTTCTCCATCTCCGGGTCCTTATCATTCTCTGCATTGCTGCGGACCCGGAGCCCCCTGCGGATTCTACCAGATAGTAGAATATACCTGGCGGTCAGTGAATTCACCAGCAATAACAAAAAGAACGGGAGGCAAGGGGTCAGGGCGAACATCAACAACTCAAATGACGCCCATGCGGGAAAATTTAAGAAGGTCCATTTCAGGACACACCCATGGGGTACATTATCGATGATATGTGCTGGGTTCAATGTAAAATACCAGGGGATACTTATTAAACAGCAAACCACAGTCACCGTCCCGATAACAACAGTCGCCGTTCTCTCGGTGCAATATTTTGCTCTCATCGTCTGGCAACAGATGGCCACAAACCGATCAAAGGTGAAACCCACGGTGAACCAGACCGAGCTCACGGTGGCTGCATACGCCAGGGCATAGTTGATGGAGCAGACGGGGGTAATAGTCAGGAATGAAAGTGGGAGATACATTTCACCGATGGTCTTTACTATGACGTCAGTGATGACGACCATGAGATCGGCGGCTGCCATTCCCACAAGGTAACGAGTGATACATTTGGAAAGACCGCACTTTCCTCGGTACAGGATCACAATCGCCAGCAAGTTCACTAGAAAAGAGAGAAAATTAGAAATAATATTTTCCTAAACTCAACAACAATAACTGTTGGAATAAATCCCGACTGACATTAAGAAATTAATGTTCGGAATAATAGTGGGAATACAATCATTCGTCCTGCGAAGCTGATGTAAAACAAACTGTCATTCCGCAAAACAACAGAAACCTGGGTTCGATCGCCTGCTCGGATGCTGACTGTATGGAGTTTCCACCTTCCCCACGTGACCGAGTTGTTTTCTCGCGGGGCTCCGCTTTCCTGCTGCAACCCAAAGACGTTTCTGTGTTCAAAAGAAGATGTAAATTCCCCCACAGTGCAACAGTTCAGGGTGATGGCAAGAGGATCATCATGAAGGGGTGGGAATGTGAGGGTGACGTAACTAACGGGATTCTCCTTTGGAATAACATGGAGTCAATGGACCGATTTGCCTCCTTAAATGCCGTAATAAATGCATGAATAAACTTTCGTTGTTGGGGAACAGGCAAGGGTGGCGACAAAGACAACCAACAAACCAAGTTTGTAGAGAGCATAAACCGTAACTGAGTCAATAATTGTATCGATAAATGGTTCCCCCGCGGTTCTATTTTAAATCGCAAATCATTCAATGGTTTAACTGATTTTCCCAGACTGTCACAGGATTGTTCACCACCTTGTTCAGCTGCTCTCGGGATAAGCGCCGGGTCAGGAGATAAAACCCCGTGCTGGTGGACGTGCACGCGAGATGCGCATCAATCTTCCTGACGCCCATTGTGAAAAGTGCGGTGGGTGATCTAGAGGAAGGCACATAACACATCCCACTGCTGTGCTTCATGAATATATAAAACTCTCGGGTACACTGAAGAGTAAAACGATAGATTTCTTGCTGCACCACATTTAGGGGGACTTGAATATTTTCTAATGAGAGAGAACCAGAGCCTGCTACGGATTACCACAGGTCAGAAACAACTATGATGAATCTACAATTGTTGTGAGTGCAGGGGCTGTAAAGGGCTGTGAGAGACTGATGACTGACAGGACAGTGAGCAATCAAACGGAAGGCTCTGTGAAGGAAATTTAAAAAGGACAGTGTGCTGGATCGGGAAGGGTGAAGGTGCAGAGCGGAGTGGGCCGTGCTGACATTGACTAGGAGTGAGCTGGTTGGAATGGATTGGGGAATGGGGAGACTGAAGCTGATATTGGGCCGGGCAGATCATCGGAGATAGTCGGGAAGGTCAGAGTGAAGTTGCTCTGGGAAATGGGCAGGGTAAAGGTGCAGGGAGGACCTGAAATTGTGCAAGTGCAGTACCGACTGGTCAGGGTGAAGGTTCAGTGCGGCCTGGGCAGGTTGAAGGTACAGTAGGGACCGTGATGCTTTTAGGTGTAGTGGGACAGGGCAGGGTGAAGGTGCAGTGGGGCCAGGCAGGGTGAAGGTGCAGTGGGGTCTGGCAGGGTGAAATTCCATGGGACAAGGCAGTGTGAACCTTTACTGAGATATTGTCAGAGTGAAGGTCAATAATCAATTGAGTAGGGAGACTGTGCTCTGTGGTCTGCATTTGTTAACGGTTTATTTGGATATGGACAGGTTGAAAGTCCAGTCGAAGCATACAGTCCGAAGGAAATGCGATGATGCAGGTGAGACAGAAGGTGATTGAGAATGAAATTCCCTTCCCTCCTCTATTATCTCGCTGCAAATTCCTCCCTATGGTTTTGCACCGTCTGCCAAGGTAAATGCCACATTACTGCTGTACCTCGGCAACAATTATCACCTGTATCTCAATGAAGTTTTTCGTCACATCCTGTTCCACCTAAAACATCTACTCTCCCTCTTTCTCTCTAATCATTACTGATCGCTCCCACTTGCATGCGGTATAACAGGTGGGCAAATCTCCTCTGCCCTCCCTCCAGTGAAGTCGTGTCATTGCTGTAATGTGGAGAGCACAACTCTCCGCTGTACTCAAACGGTGACGGAACGGGTGTGGTATCCACTTCAAGCATTGTATCCCTGCTCTGGTCTGATACAAAATGTGCCTGTCTGCATTTTACACACCTAACTGACCTTCCCATCCTTTGAGCACCTGTGGACATACAATCCAGTTGAGAGAATTATTTACGTTTAAGTAGAAAAAGTCGTGGATTCAGATAATTGACTCACATTCACATCAATTCACTCTGGATTCTGCAATACATCCACACACACTGTGTAACTTACAGTAGCGAATTAGCCACCAACATTCCTTTGTGTGGGAGCAGAAACCGGAGCAGTCGGAGGAATCCAACGTGCTCACAGGGAGATGGTACCAACTCAACACAGCAGCACCCAAGGTCAAGGACAGACTTGCACTGTGAGGTAACAGAACGACCATCGGAGCCACCGTGCCGCCCATTGGAGAAACAGAATTAAGAATCTGACACTGAGCTTGGTCATGAGATGTAAGGGATAACTCACGGACAGTGCACGAACTAACAATAGCGAAAATCAACAGAGGTGAGCCCAGCTACAGCACTGCACATCACAGTGAAACCAATGGGAAGTGAGGAATGCAGAAGTTGCCAGTGAACTTCGTCAGGATCTCTGAGGCGTGAACAGGAGTCAACAGCGATTATCCATGGAGTTGATTGACCACGGGGACTTTACTTCTGAACCCACATTCCGGTGTGTGATACACAACTTACACTGCACCAACCAATCCAGTTCCCTTGCCAACAACTTTTCCCTGTGTCTCCACCAACACCAAAGGACTTTGCTCAGTACCGTCTCCTCCAGGCTCAGTGTTCCGTACCTCAAAGAAACATTCCCAACTGGAACAGGAGCTACCTTTTTCCACTGATGTTGGGTCACAGACCCAGGTTCCATCACCACACACAATTGTGGCAGCACCGACACCCACAAGGGCACAGCAGTTCAACAACACCTCTTCAGTCAGCTGGTGTGAGGGCTCTGGAACTGCAGGGGTTCCTCTCACGGAGCAACAGAGAGTGCGGAATAGACGTACTTGCGCCTCGTCCGTCACCCAATTCCACGTTCTCCAAGACTTTGATACAGCAACTTCCCAGCTGCATAAAAGAGTACCACTTTACACAGATTGTTAACTCCCTGATCGTGACCCCCATGTCCACCCTCTTTACCATGGTCATTGGAAGCCCGTACACAAACATAGAAACAGACAGGGGCTTGAAGGCTTTTTAAAATATCCAAGAAAGGACCCTGACACTGACAGACCAGATGAAGATTTGGTCAAACTACTTCACCTGCCTGACAATGAATTACTTTGAATTCAATGACGAATGCTATTTACAAGTCAAAGGGACAACAACGGGGAAGAACTTTGCCCCAGTTTATGCCAACATTTCTATGGCAGTCTGGGAAGGAACAGTCTTCCAGAAGTACCCCATGCAACCAATCTGTTATTTCATTCACCCTGATGACATTTGGGAAGTGCGGACACATTCCAAAATTGATTTAGAGGAAGTCATTCAAACCTGTGACAGCTATCACCCAACGTCAAAGCCATAGAAATCGCAGAGATAACTGACTTCTGGACACCACCATTTTTTAAATTGGCATCATAAAATGAGGGCCACACATTCGCTGACAAAGTCTTCTTGAAAACACCAGACACACACACCCTCTTACACATCACAAGCCACAATCTAAAACATCCATTCAGAGGCATAATAAAATCACAACAGAGTCACTTTCAAAATATTTGCATCAAGTAGTGGACCTCGACCAATCAGCTTCACCACATCATTCGGACTTCATTACATCACCGTGGACTTCACAACATGAGCAAACCATCACGCAGACAAAGGAGCCCAATTTTCCGTTCAACAGCAATGTCATGTCGCCCATTTCCAAACATTCGTGTTCCACCCACTGCCGTCCCAACTTACTCTGCCACCTACACTAACTTGCTTTCTCCATTTCCCAGTCCGAATCAAGTGACTTTGACCTGAATCCTTCACTGTTTCTCACCCCACAGGTGCCGCTTGAACCTGCTGAGTTTTGCCAGCAGTCCAGGGTTTTATTGCAGACCAACAGGGACTTATTCTGGGGTGTGGAAATATTCCACGCTGTCTGCGTGTAAATAAAGTGGATGCAAGTTAAAATCGAGCGTATCTCTGGCAGCTGAGCAACAACGCCGATTCACACCCTGGAGGGGGGAGGGGGGAACATTAACAGGTGACCTACAGTCTCTGAAAGAGAAAGAACGTCATTGACAGCAGGTTAGTTTCCCTCAGTGCTGTAACAGCGGGGAGTCCCATGGATATTCATCCTGGGTGATTTCACAGTGTATTTCACAGACCGGGACCATCAACTTGTTACTCCTCTCTGCCCACACACCCAGAATGTACACTGTAAACTCACACCGTCACTGCTGACCTGACACTGGCGGCTGGTTTACACATAACACTGCAACACCTTAAGCAGACAAAATACAATACGTCAACTCTGCCTGAGACCACAGTTTGAATGAAGGCACTGGGTTAAATTAAAAACAACAGTCGGATTGAGCAGATCTCACCCACAGAATTAGACAGCAGTGCAACAGGCCATTAATGCGGCCCAGGTTCATCACCAGCACCAATACAGACGAACAGGGTGAGGACTTGTGTGGAAATACGTACCTGGAACACCGACAGCTGCCAGAACAGGATAGTAAATGGCCAGGAGTTGTCCAAGCATCTGGGCTCCCATGAGCGCGGAGAAGTGGTGATTTCTCTGTTTATACAACACATACGGCCCGTTGGCAAACCAGTGATGAGATGTTCACGGCAGCTCTTATTATAGAGGAGAGAGCACTCCATCGGCACCAGTCTCCTGATCATTGACGTTAGTTACACTCAATGAACAGCCAGGTTACATCAGCTGCTCGTATAATAGCGCTGCTGTGGGAATTCCAGACTTAAAGTGACAAGCTAAAGATCCGAATGTAATCTTTGCAGAGAGCACCAGGTAAAGTGTACAGGGGCTGTGCCACAGTAGGGAAGGCATCATTTGAGGATCCCGGGATTTCATGATTTGGGGCCGATAATGTTTCTGACTGTGTCTGGCTCTGGCCACACTGGGCTCTGAAGCCTGTAGTGACTGGGACTGAATGAACCCATTCTACTGCTGTAACTGTGAGAATGTGTAACCAGGGGACGGAGGTTGGAACAAAGTTGAAGGTCAAATCAAGACAGGTATTGTTAAATCCCACATTACGTGATCATCTTCCCACAGCGAGGGAAGGACGGCTGCCGCCCTTTGCTGGCCTGATCCCTGTGTGACTCCTGTCCCAGTAGTTTGGTTGCCTCTGCAGTGCCCGTGTCAAACTGTTAGTTTTACCCCTGCCGGAAGGGGAGAATAGGGCCCCGATACACAGTGTCGTTGGTAATATTGGACACAGTGGTGTCCGACGGCAATTGCTGTGGGTGGGGATCTGGGGAGAGGTCTGTGTGGGAGGCATCTGGTCTCACTTGTGTGAAAGGTGTTTTACCTGGTGCACTGAGCCCCGGGTATAAGTGAGGACCAGAGAGCGACAGGGCTGTGCATGCCGCTGACCTGTGCTGCTCTGAGCCGTGAATGAACAGGACCGGTCCCATCCGATTTATAAATTCATCCATTCATAAACGTGTGCAGGACGGAAACAAGCTCTTCGGCACAACTTGCCCGTGCTGACCAAGGTGGCCATCTTCACCAATTCAATTTCCCTGCGTTTGGTCCATATTCCCGGAAAATGTTTATCTCCCCGTCCCTGTCCATATGTTCGCTTCAACCGTGTCATTGTATCTGCCTGCACAACCTCCTCTGGTGGCTCGTTTCATTGAGCCATTGACCCACCACTCTCTGTGTGGAACCCTCACCCCTCATATTCCCAGTGAATATTTCCCCTCTTCATTCTCCGCATCTACGTTTAGACACCCTCCCCCCCCCCACCCCGCCCACGCTTTGGGAAGAAGACTGTGACTCTGTCCCTCTTAATTTTACAAACTTCTGTAAAGTCAACCTCATCCGCTTTCACTCCAGGGTCACAGTCCCAGCCGATCCATCCCTCGAACCCTCCAATCCAGGCAACATCCTTGTGAAGGTTTCCTGAACCCTCCCCATTTTAATCACATATTTCCTACAGCATCGGACTGGAACTTCACACAACACTTCACACCAACACCTTGCAGAACTAGAACATGAGGTCCCACCTCCGGTACTGACTGCCTCTGCCGATGAAGGCAAGCATGCCATGTGACGTCTTCAACACCCCGTATATCTGTGTTGTAACCAGCAGGGAAAGATGTACCTGCACCTCTCGGTCTCTCGGTTCAACAACATATGCCGGGGCACTGCCATTCACCATGGATGTCCTGGCATGCTTTAAATTCCCAAAGATTGCATCACTTCGCAGGCGGCTGAGTTAAATTCCACCTGCCATTCCTTTGCCCACTTCACGAGTTGATCAGTATCCTGTTGTAACTTTGGACAACATTCCTCACTGCCCACGACACCACCAATATTGGAGTCATCTGTGAACTTACTGATCACGCCCCCAACAATCTTCTACAAACATGAATATAGATGACAAAAAAACAGGGGATCCGCACCCATCCCTAACACACATCATTGGTCACAGGCCTCCAATCTGAAAAAAAACAACTCTCCCCTCCCACTCCTGCCTCCTTCCACCAAGTCAGTGTTGTATCCATTCAGTAGCTCACCCTCTATCCCATGTGATCTCAACTTCCAGACCACCCTACCAGGCAGGCCATTTTCAGGACTTTGCCAAAAGACATTTGGACAACTTTTACCACCATATCCTCATCAATCTTCTGTAGCAAATCTTCAAAATATCCTCAGTCAAATTCGTGAGACATCACTTCCCATGGACAAAGCAATGCTGACTGTCCCTGACCAGTTCTTGCCTTTCCAAATGCTGGTAGATCCTGTCCCTCAGAATCCCCTCCAGTAACGTTCCCACCAATGACGTGAGGCTCACCGCCCTGTAATTCTCTAGCTTATCCATGCAACCTTTTTCAATAAAGCATAACATTATCCACCCTCCAATCTTCCAGTACCTCACCGATGGTTAAGGATGATACAACAATCTCTGCCAGATCTCCAGCAATGTCCTCACCGACTTCCCACAACACCCTCGGTTGCAGGCCCCAGGGATTTATCCAGATCTCCTACACCGACACATTCATTTTGTCAGTGTGTTTCAGGATATCACTCTCCTCTTCACTCTACTCACCGACTCCCATACCTTTCTATGTAGTAAATAAAGATGATCCATATCCATGTAGAAACACACCCATGTCCTGTGGCTTCACATATGGAAAACAAAACTGATCCCTCCAGTGACCTATTCTCTCCCAAGTTGCCCATTTGCTCTTCATATACTTATACAGTCCTTCAAGATCCCCCTTTAACTGATGGCCAGGGATATCTCATGTCCTTTCTTTGCTTTTATAACTTCTCTCTTAAGTATACTCCTACATTTCGTCTACTGCTCAAGGGATTCAGTTCATCTGAACTGCCTAAACCTGACATGGGCCACGTTATGTTTTGCTGACCAGATCCTCAAAATCCATGATGAATCTAATTCATTTCTCTCACCCTGCCAGCCTTGCCGTTCACTCAACATGGAGAATTTGACCCTGAAGTCTCCCTATTCCAGGTTTAAAGACTAGTTAGAAATCCTTTCACCTGTCAGGGTGCTGTGATGTTCTCCCAATCGAAGCTGAAACTTGTCTCCACCTCTCTCATTGCCCAAATATCTGTACCCCGCCTCACGGAGCTGCCTGGCCATCCACGGAACACCTGTGCCCCAGGATATATCTCAATGGTCCAAGAGCTTGAACGCTTCCCTCCTGCACCAGCTCCTCAGCCACACATTCATCTGCCCTGTCCTCCAATTCCTCCCTTCACCAGCACGTAGCACCGGCAGTGATCCAGAGATTACAGCCCTTGAGCTCCTGCTTTTGAACCTTCTGCCTAACTCCCCATATTCACTTTGCAGGACCCCATCCCTTTGTCTCCCTCTGTCGTTGGTCCCAATGTGTACAACGACCTCTGGCTGCACCCCTCCCCTTCAGAATGTTCCGGAACAACTCTGAGACGAGCTTAACCCTGGCGTCTGGGAGGCAACTCTCCATCCTGCAGCCTCGTTCACGGTTCACAGCCTCTGTTCCCCTCACTGTGGGGTCTCCTATCACTACGTCTCCCCTTGTTGCCAACCTCCCCTGCTGTACATCAGAGCCAGTCGTTGTGCCACAGTCCTGGATGCTGCTGCTGCTCTCCTCTGAAAGGCCGTCTCCTCGAAAGGTTATCCCTCTGATTCCCACTGAACGTGGAAATGAGTAAGGGGTCACATGGTTGGAAATCTACAGTGTTGTCCAGGCATCGGGAAGTATCTGAGATCGTGGTACAAATTGTCCCAGTGCTGCCTCCACTCATGGATTCCCTCCACAGTGATGGGACACTTGTTTCATTTCCATGTTGAACAACACTTGGGGGAACAGCTGGGCAGAGCAAGAATACCAGGTGCATTGTGGGGAGAGAATTTCACTCTCCCTGCAGAGAGCCGGCAGTCCCACCAGTGACCGAGACGGTCCAGGACTGAAGGGTGTATCTGCCAGACGCGGCTCTGGAGTTGATGGAACAGCGAACACCGGGGTGTGTGGGGGGGGGGGGGGGTTGGTGAAGTCACTGACAGGTTCTGCTCCTTCTCTGACCAATGCACTGTCACAGCTGCAGGTGTCCATGGCGACACTGGTGGGGTGTCAGCAGCAGAGACCTCGATACCACCCAACACTGGGACCACGGTCCGTCCTGTCACTGAGAACTGGAACATCAGATGGATCAGTGACAGAGCAACAGCTTGGATCTGGACCTCTGTGATGCTCTGTGTGTGGAAGCAACAGCATCTGATCCCACCACAATCGGCACTCATTGTACTGAAATCAGAGAGACCAGTACACCCAGGAAATATAGTGCGGAAGACAGGTCACTCTCACCCTCCACACTGTACTGTAAGTAGATCGACCAGGTAAATACTAACGTTGCACCATCAGAAAACAGAGCAGTGCCGACCAAACACAGGACCAAATGGACAATGACCTGTCCATATCCAGCACTGCACTGTGAGCAGACGCAACAGGATACCGCCAGCAGGCCACGGTGCATCAATCTGGTACAACACACAGTACAGAGACAGGGTAGTACAACTGCCCACACGGTGTTGTGAAAAAACAGACAAATGCAACAGCCAACGATATCTAGTTGTCCAGATGGCACTGATCTCAACAGGGAAAAAAGGATTGCAGGTTCAGCGTGTTACTGCAAGGTTACAGCAAAGGAAACTCCAAACACAGGACTGTATGTGGACAGACCAGTACACACCCAGCACTTTACTGTAAGGGGACAGAGCAGTACACCCCAACACTGTACTGTTAGGGGACAGAGCAGTACACCCCAACACTGTACTGTAAGGGGTCATCTAGTACACCCCCAACAATGTACTGTAAGGGGACAGACCAGTAAATCCCCAACGCTGAACTGGAAGGGGACAGACCAGAACAGACCTCAGTCCTATACTGTAGCATAACATGACAATCAAAACTCCTCACTGTCAGGACACACATTTATCTATCCAAGGTAACCTACTCAAGGACACAAGTCTCTCCGTACTGAGCACTTCACTGTAAGGACACCTTCCTTTTCCCCACAGTAACAAAGGACACAAAGGGGTCTCGTGTGTTGTGTCCAATTTTACTGCCAATTGCACGATTTATAGACACTGGTCAGGTGCGGGCCATCAGTTTATTCCTGCCATTGGTGAAGTTGTGCTTGGTCACAGCTCCATTAGGCACTTGTACATTCATAACCCTTTCCTGCCCTGAGTCACAGTGATGTCATTGCCGCATGTGGTTTACACTTTGTATCAAAAGCACAGTTTTCAACACTATTTGCTTTGAAAGAAGGAAAAGGAATGTCAACCAGAGTTCCCGCAGTTGCCTTATCAGTGAATGTATTTTTATTGTTGTTGTGCAGACATTCAGGAAGGGGTGGTTGATGTGTCATTTGTTTCCAGACAGATGTACACAGCTGAAAAATAAATTGGAGAAAATGTTCACCAAGTTAATATTTTTCAGAACTCTCACAGACAGGCGAACTATTGAGGGTGCCAGTTACTATGCACTGGGGCGTTAAACAGAACAACGGTGTTTTTAAATGAGATGTCTTTATTAGTTGCATGTACATTGAAACACACATGAAATGCATCTTTTGCGTAGAGTGTTCTGTGGGGAGCCCACAAGTGTTGCCACGCTTCCGGCTCCAACATAGCTTGCCCAAAGTTTCCTAATCCATACGTCTTTGGAACGTGGGAGGAAACAAGAGCACCGGGAGAAAACCCGCGCAGTCATAAATGTATTTTTTTTTAAATTTAAACATTAAATTCTATTTTATTTATTTTAAATTGTATTTACAGCGTGGTAACAGGCCCTTCTGGACCAACGAGGTCGCACGGCCAATTTTATACGCCAAATTAACCTCCCCGTACGTCTTTGGAAGGTGGTAGGAAACGGGAGCACCCGACGGAACCCCACGCTAACACGGGAGAACGTAAAAACTCCTTACAGACAGCGGCCGGAATTTAACCTGGGTCGCTCGCATTGTAAAGCGTTACCACACTTACAATAAAATTTGTAGTGTATGGTCGAATAAGTATACATCTGAAGTAACTTACTGTAAGGGTGAAGCTGAATACACCCATATTACCTCACGGTAAGGTCACAGTTGTGCACAGACACAGTAACTCACGGCAAGAACATGCTCAATACACCCACACTCGCTCACTCTCGGGGCACAGCTCTATAAGCCCATTGTATATCACTGTAAGGACATCGTTGCATTCACCCCCTGTAACACCCTGTAAGGACACAGCTCTGTACACACACAGGATGTCACTGAAACAAACATTTCTATTCACACACAATACTTCAGTGCAATGAAACTGCTGTGTACATCTGCATAATCACACTGCAGTGACGCAAATCTTTTCACCCACAACACCTTAATGTGCAAACACAGATGGACAGACACACAGTACTTCACTGTAACGACACATTTATGTGGACCCAGAGAACAGTGTACAGTCATGGATGTAAACACACAGCACCTCACACTACAGATAGATGCAGACAAGCACAGTACTACACTGTTAAGAAACAGATGTATACACACACAGTACCTAACCATACTACACAGATATACTGTACAGTCTTAGATGTGCACACTCACAGTACCTCACTGTCCAGACACAGATGTATACACCCAGATTACCTCACTGTACAGACAGAGATCTGTATTGACAGTGCCTCAATGTACAGACACTGACATTTACACACCGATTTCCTCATCCACCGATGCATACGTGTAATCCCACATTACCTCACAGTGCAGACACCAATGTATGCACACCCTGTAGATGATGTACTGACATGATGTACCTCACTGGTGCCCCACAAGGCTGTGTCCTCAGCCCTCTGCTCTACTCCCTATATACTCGTGACTGCGTGGCCAGATTCTGATCTAATTCCATCTACAAGTTTGCAGATGACACCACTGAAGCAGGCCGTACCTCAAAGCACTGTGTGTCAGAGTGCAAGAAGGAGATGGAGAGCTTAATGACATGGTGTCATGACAACAACCTTTCCCTCAATGTTAGCAAAACAAAATAACTGGTGATTTGCTTCAGGAAAGGAAACAGTTCACATGCACCTGTCTACATTAATGGTGTTGAGGTCGAGGACGTTGAGAGCTTCAAGTTCCTAGGAGTGAACATTACCAACAGCCTGTCCTGTTCCAACCACATAGATGCAATGGACAAGTGCCTCTACTTGCACAGGACGCTAAAGAAATTTGGCATGTCCCCTTTAACACTCATCTACTTTTAATATGCACCATGGAAAGCATCCTATCTGTATGCATCGCGGCTTGCTATGGCAACTGCTCTGCCCGTGACCACAAGAAACTGAAGAGAGTTGCGAACGCAGCTCAGCACATCACGGAAACCAGTCTCCTCTCCCTGGACTATGTTTCTACCTCTCGCTGCCTCGGTGAAGCAGCCAGCATAATCAAAGACCCCACCCACTCGGCTCATTCTCTCTCCTCCCCTCTCCCATCAGGCAGAAGATACAGGGGCCTGAGGGCACATATCACCAGGCTCAAGGACAGCTTCTATCCCACTTTGATAATACTATTGAATGTTTCCCTTATACAATGAGATGGACACTTGATCTCACAAACTCCCTTGTTATGATTTTGCACCTTATTCTCTACCTTCAATGCACTTCTCTGTCGTTGTGACACTTTACTCTGTATTCTGTTATAGTTTTTACCTTGTACTACCTCAATGCAGTGTGCAATGAATTACATAGAGCACGGAACATTACAGCACAGTACAGGCCTTTCGGCCCATGACGTTGTGCCGAAATTTTATCTTGCTCGAATACCTATCTCGCCCTTCCCTCTCACACAGCTCCCCACTTCTCTATCATTCATGTCGTAATCTAAGAGTCTCTTAAATGTCCCTAATGTATCTGCCGCTGCAACCTCTGCCAGCAGTGCGTTCCATGCACCCACCATTCTCTGTGTGAACAGCCCACCTCTGATATTCCTCGTATATCTTCATCCAGTCACCTCACAATTATAATCTATGTGAATGGAATACAAGACAAGTTTTTGTACACGTGACAATAATAAACGAATACTTCACTGTAAGGCACATATGTACACACCACAGTACCTCACTGCAAGTATATAGGTGTACACACCCAGAGTACCACACTGTCCACACACTGATGTATACACAAATATTACCTCACTGTATATAGACTGATGTACACACCCATAATACGTCTGTGCAGATACAGACGTATACTCACATGGTAATTCACTGCAAAGACACAGACGTATACACACACATGATTTCAGTGAACAGACACAGATATGTACACACACAATATATTCCTGTATGGGCACATATGTACATAACCACAACTTACTGTCCAGACACAGATGTATCTACCATCAATTTGTCATTGTACAGACCCAGAGAAACACTCTTACAGTACTCCCTGAACTGACACAGATGTGTATACACAACGTACCTTTCTGTTCAGACACATATGTAGACACACACAGTTACTCACTGTAGAGCTACAGATGTACGCACACGCAGTAGCACACTGTAATAACAGATATGTGAGCTCCCAGAGTACCCCACTGTCCAGACACAGACGTCCACACATTCAAAAAAGCTCACAAGGAGACGAGGAAGGACAAAGGAAGAGAGGGGAGGGGCAATAGGAGGGGGGGGAGAGTCAAGGGGAGACTGAGGGAGAGAGGTGGATGGGAGGGGGATGGGAGTGGGAGAGGGGGGAATGGATGCGAGGAGAGGGGAGTGAAGGGGAGAGGGGAAGTGGGAAGTGCGGGGGAAGGGGAGAGGGGGAAGGGGAGAGAGGAAAAGGGTGATGGGAGAGGGGTGAGGGAGGGGGCAAGGAGTAAAGAGGGGGAGGGGTATGGGGGAAAGAGGGGGTGGGGGAAGATGAAAGAGGGTGTAAGGGGAGAGTGAGAGAGGAGGATAGCGGGTGGGGATGAGGGGAGAGTGGCTGAGGGGTAAGTGCGAGGGTGAATGAGAGGAAAAGGGGTGAGGAGGGGAAAAGTGGTGAGAAGGGAAAGAGGAGTGGAGGGAATTGGGGAGGAGGGGGAATGGAGCGGAGGGAGGAATGGGGAGCGGGGAAGGGGAATGGATGTGGCAATGGTGAGGGGGAATGGGGGAAAGCGGAGTGGATGCGGGAATGGGGAGTGCTTGGGAATCGGGGAGGAGAAAGGAATGAGTAGTGGAGGGGGAATGAGGAGTGGAGGCGAATGGAGAGGGGGTGGAGGGGAAAGGGGAGTGCAGTGGGGAATGCGGGATAGGGGAGTAGAGAGGGAAAGGGGAGAGGAGGATGGAAAGGTGAGTGGAGGGGGAATGGGGAGTGGAGGGGGAATGGGGAGGTGGAAGGGGATTGTAGGGGGAAGGGGATTGGAGGGGTAGGTTATTGGAGAGGGGATTGGAGGGGGAATGGGGAGGGAGGAGTGGAGAGGGGGAAGGGGATTCGAGGAGGGAATGGGGTGGAGGGGGAATGGGGAGTGGAGACGGGACAGGGGAGTGGAGGAGGAATGGGGAGAGAACGGGAAGAGGAGGTGGAGTGCCGAGAGAAGGGGGGAGGAGCGCTGAGGGGAAGAGAATGGGAGGGGGAGAGCAGCGGAGCGGAGATAAGGGGAGTGGGCAGAGAAGGGAGCAGGGATCGGGAGAGAGAATGGGAGGCAAGAAGGTGATATCAAGGGAGAAAGAAAGCCTTATGGGGAGAGAGAGAGAAAGAAAGAGGGAAAAAGAGTAAAAGAGAAAGAGAGGGATAATAAGCGAGAGAAAGACAGAGAAAGAGAGAGAAAGAGACAGAGAGAGGGACAGAGAGAGGTTGTGATACGAAGACATTGAGACGGCGAATCCGTTGACTGCTCTGAGACATATGGTGAGACTGAGGAATAAAGGTAGAAGCCGTGACAGAAACAGAGGCTTCCTTGCTGAAATAACAGCTAAGAATTTCCAGATTTATCTCCCGACTCGTCCGACAGAAAATCCAAGAAAACAGAATCCGGTATAACTTTAAAAATCCGCAATCTGCTCCATCCAACAGAAAACCGTACAGAGACCGGAAAGGGTTCTGCGGGAGGACAGAAAAGAGAGGGGCTGACACCACGGGGAGTTTGGAGAGGAACGGCGATGCAATGCAAACCTTTATCCAGCGAAGATCTCTCTCCAAACAGTCCCCGGATGATAATTTAGGGCGGCTGCGGTCCCAGTGAGAAACGAAGGTACAGGCGACACTTGGAGCAGCAGCAGGTGAACAAAGGATCTGCAGACAAAGGTAACGGCACCGAAGCTCACAGGTTACACTTGGCTCTCTGACAACGACGTGTCCCCAGGTGAGTGCCGTGAGGGTGGGGGAGCGGTGCTGGGGGAGGGAGGCTCAGAATGAACGCTCGATTTCACAACAAGCAAAGTTCAGCAGCAGAACCTCTTTTAATAAAAGAGGAAATAAAAAGAAACGACACAAGCAACAACATCCCAACGAAGGGCGGGCCATCACCACAGAGAAATAAGGTGTGTAATGGGGACACAGGTATGACGTTCATCACATCCGCCCCCCATGCTGAGCGAAGTTCAGGTCTGATGGGTGTTAACCAGAGGAGATGTACTGAACGGAAACATCCAGCAAAGCGCTGTGCAAGTGAGACCAAGAACGGAGATACGGCCTGTGACGGGGAGATCGACAACGAGAGGGGTGGACAGACCCAGAGGAACAACAGGTGAGAGCGGCAGTACCTGTGAGACAAGGGTTGAAACGGGAGAAGTGGAAGCTTTGGAAGGTAAAGCTCGGTGCAATCGGCAGAGAAGGGTGGGCCAGGATGGAAACGCGCAGAAAAGCCGAGAAAGAGAGAAAAGATGTTAGTTCGTAAAACGGAAAAAAAAGTCAGGTATTGTGGAGGAAGAGGAGGGAGGGTACATTAGAGAGGGTGAGGCAGAGAATCAGGTCAAATAACAGAGTGTAGCAGCAAAGGAGCAAATGCGAGGGAGAAGTAAAGAGAAATACAGGACAAGGCACAGACAGATCAGTGGAGGCGGTGGGCGGGAAAGGTGGGGCAGCGAGAGAAGGCAGACGGGCATCAGACGGAAGGCGACACTCAGAAGCGCCAAATGCTGTGACAGTTGGTGTTAAACACAGAACGCAGAGAACAGAGAAGGATGTCAGGACAGAGAGAGGAAGAGACAGACGGGGACCGTGTCAGATGTAGACGGACAGAAAAAGGGACGAGTAACGTGAGGGAGAATCGGCCGATTATTTCGAGACGGATCGAAAGATTGAGCGAGAAAGACACAAACAGACGTTGGACCAGAGAGAGGGATACTCACCATTAGTGTGACTGATGGCTACCGAACTGTGCCTGGCGGGGTTGCAACAATACCATTTAACAACCTGATCAGAAAGGAAACGCACGCTTCTGTCTCCGTTGTAAGAGATTCAATTTCTCCCAACAGTTTCCGCTGCGTGTGGCGGGAGGTTGCCGATATCCCTGGTACTTCCCGATAAAACCAACAAACTTCACCAGGAATGATACATCAGAATTATCGCCCAGTGCGCGAGAGAGGGAGCAGCCGAAAACACAAACGTTAAAGAGCACAGAATCAGAAAGAAACGGGAACAATATTCTGCCTAAGAACAGAGAACAAAAGGCCGAAAGCTGCGGGAATTCGGGGCGGAACAGCGATACAAGGCAAACCTGTGCATCCAGTGAGGGGCTCTCCCCAAACCCCCATCGACCTCACTCACTGGTAGGTGCATCCGCTGTAGACCGGCACCGATGTGTTAGGGTTGGACCCGCCCGCGGTCCCCGTCAGAAGCGGGGGAGCGGGCGGCACTTGGAGCAGCGGCAGGTGAACGCTTCACTAGACCCTCAGCCACACACAAAGCGGGAACACTGAAATTCGCAAGTTGCCTCGGCTTCTCTCCATCTCACCTGGCAACGGCCTGTCACCAGGTGAGTTGGAGGTGGGGCGTCGCTGACTGGGCTGGAGGTGGGCGGGGCGAATGTCTGGGCTCAGAATAAACAGTCGGTGGCACAACAAGGAACCTTCAATCATGCGGACAACAGGAACATTGTCAACAGAGGAGGGAAACCGCACACCCGGCAGCAACTCGCACACAAGGATGGTTTCTGCAGGAGACTCTGCGCAGAATCGTCAAACGTCAATTCCGGAGATAAAATGAAACGGTTCAATTAAATCACAGTCAGTCAGAGGGAAAGTATGTGAACTTGATGAGATCAGTTTGTCGAGAGGGTTGAGAGTTTCAAGTTCCAAGGAGTGAACATCAGTAATATGAACATCTGATCCTGGTCGCAAGAAGTTTGTAAAGTAAACGGTATAATAATAAATACAACAATAAAACAACAGCAGATTGGGGGCAAAGATTGTGGTTTGAAATGCTGTATCAAAACATATAAAAGTGACAACAAGGGAATAATTGAGAGAGATCGAGTGAAGAGTACATGGCAGCACCACCGGGAAGGGGGTGTGACAGAGGTGACCGGGGCAGAAGTCTGACAGGGGTGGGGAAGAAGTTGCACTTGTGTGGACGTCCGGACGTTCAAGCTCCTGCATCTTGCCCTGGGAGATAGAAGAGAGGAAAGGGCATGGCCAGGGTGGCAGGCGTCCTTGCTGAAAACATCCCGCAGGGTGAGAAGATACAGAGGGACCGGGCTGAGTAACAGCAGCACGAATTACTGTGGAGACACAGAGACTGCAGATGCTGGAATCTGGAGAATATAGCAAGATGCTGTAGGAACTCAGCGGGACGGGCAGCACCTGTGGTGGGAAATGGACAGTCGATGTTTCGGGTCGAGAGCCTTCACCTGCACTGAAAGATAGAGGGGAGAGAGCCAGCACAAAGAGATGAGGGGAAGGGCTGAACAAAAGCAAGAAGGCGACAAGTGGATACAGGTAAGGGGGTGACGGGCAGATGGGGCTGGAAGAGCGGAAGTAGCGGCAGAGGCGGGGATGTGACAGGTGGAGGCAACAAAGGACTGCAGGTGGTGGGAAGGAAAGGAAGGTGGAGCATGGAATCAAATAGGGGAGCGGGGAAGGCAGATGGGAACAGTAGAGGGATTGGAGAGGAGACCCAGTGGGTGGAGTGTGGTTGATGGGCAGACAGTGGATGGAGGAGGGAAACAGGGTGATGGGGGCTGGCTTGGGTGTAGGAGGAACAGGGTAGATCAGGAGGAGACAGGAAAGGGACAGACCGGGAGTAGGAATCTTTATATTTACTCAATGAGATATAATTCAACAGAAACACGAAGCTGGCAGACCCAGGCCGGGAGTGAGGATCGCCTGGCCGAATGGATCAGCGGCATTGGTCGTCAAAGCTTTCTGGTCGCACTGACGACACCCACTGCTGGACAGACTCATGCTCCGATGCTTCAGTGCGCCGGAAAATTGTTCTCAAAGAGATAGAATGTGACTGGAACAAGGCGGGGGGTGGGGGGGGGGGTGGAGTGCCAAGGGGTGTGCAAGTCGTGAGACAGGCGCTGCACCCTGACGTGAGTGTTTCTGCTCTGAGAAACCGCAGACGGCGTCCACCTCGCGAGAAAATATTCCCCTGTCACAACAACTCCCAAACCAGCGACCTTTCACAGCGAGAGTTGGAATTTGAATTGGTTTATTTTTGTCACATGTTCCGAGGTACAGTTAAAAAACTTGTCTTGAATACCGTTCATACGGATCAATTCATTACACAGTGCATTGACATAGTACAGGGAAAAACAATAACAGAATACAGAGTAAGGTGTCACAGCTGCAGAGAAAGTGCAGTGCAGGCAGACAATAAGGTGCAAGCTCTTAAGTAGGTAGATTGTGAGGTCAAGGATACATCGTATCGAATGAGGGTTCTGTTCGATTGCCTTCTAACCGCGGGATAGAAGTGTCCTTGAACCTGGTGGTACGTGTTTTCAGGCTTTTGTATTTTTTTTACCCCACGGGATGGGGAGAAGAGTGAATGCCCTGGGTGTTTGGGATCTTTGAGCATCTGGCTGCTTTACTGAGGCAGCGAGAACAAACGTCAATGGAGGGGAGGCTGGCTTCGGTGATGAGCTGAGCTGTGTCCCTAACTCTGAAGTTTCTTGAGGTAACGGGAACAGCAGTTGACATGCCAAGTCGTGATGCATCGGGATAGCGTGCTTTCTGTAGTACATTGAACAAAATTGGAAAGGGTCGACGAGGACATGCCATATTTCTTTAGTCTCGCTTAAGTAGAGGCGCTGGTGAGCTTACTTGGCCATGGCTTCTGCATGGTTGGACCAGGAAATTTGTTCATATTACTGATGTTCACTCCTTGGAACTTGAAACTCTCAACCCTCTCGACCTCAGTACTGTTGAAGCAGACAGGTGCATGTGCCCCGCCCACCGAACGATAAGAACAGCGGGTGTAAGTGAACACCGTCACCGCAGGTCTCCTCGAACTCACATAAAATCTGAACTTGAGAGCTTCCCATGAGCGATTCGGGATACATATCATGGGGTCACAGATTCATGAAACAAAGAAACCGGCCTTGCGGCCCACAATGTGCATGCAGACCATAGGGTGACTATCTAAACGGAAAAGACAGAAAACAAACATATGCTGGTACCTAAAACAAAACAAAAAAAAATGATCCTGGAGGAACAGCGGGTAAGGCATCATGGGGAGGGGGGTGGTGTCAATGTTTAGGACAGAGACCCTGCATCAGGACCGAGGTGTCCGGTATAAAGCGGA
The DNA here is from genome assembly GCF_009764475.1 of Pristis pectinata. NCBI lineage: Eukaryota > Metazoa > Chordata > Chondrichthyes > Rhinopristiformes > Pristidae > Pristis > Pristis pectinata. Next base: position 25,740,680 of record NC_067433.1, on the reverse strand, counting down.
AGGAGATGGGAGGGTGAGACAAGTGCTGGTCAGCGATAGGTGGATCCAGGTGGGGTGCGGTTGATTGGCAGATTGAGCCAGGTGTGGGAGGGAGGGTTTGAGACAGAAAGAGAAGCTGGGGGTGGTTTGTGGAGATACAAAGTGCTGGAGATGATGGAATCTGATTAGAAAGGAAGGTGGTGAGTGGAATCAGAGAAGGGACGTAGGTTGGGCGGAAGGGAACAGTGGAGATGGAGCGTGTGGGGGACCGAGAGGGTGGATCGTGTGGGTGACGGGCAGATGGAACCAGGTGCGGGAGGAGAAAGAAGCTGGGTAACTGGGGATTGAGTGTTGGGGCTGTGCGAGAGGATCCAGGTGTATCAGAAGGAGAGAGAACGTAATAGAGGGAGTGCGGGTTACCTGAAATTGGAGAAATCAATCCATTTCATGTGAAATTCTGTTTCTCAAGTTTTCATTTGGCCTGAGCTTGGCAGTGGAGCAGGCCGAGGACAGACAAGTCGGTGTGGGAATAGGGAGAGGAGTTGAAAATACTGCAATCAGGAGCGCAAGCTGACCCTTGCTGACAGAGAGCTGGTGCTCGGAAAAGCTGTCGCCCAGTGTGCGATTGGTAGAGGAGGTCACGTCGGGAGCACGGGATGCCATAGGCCAGGTGGTGCATGTGAATGATTGGACCACCTGGAAGGGCTGTTAGGTCCCTGAAGAGTGGCGGAGGTGTCGGTCACGTGTAACATTTATCCAAACCAGAAGGTGAAAGGCCAAGGCAGAGAACATTGTAGACAAAATGTTTTTCAATGGGATTAGTGCAAATGCATAATTAATGGTCTGAATGGACAGGATGGGCCGAACGGCCTGGTTCTGAGCTGCATGACTCCGTGAATCTCGATATACTGCTGCATTATCACCAGCATCATTCACACTGACACTGTGTATAATGAATTTATGTACCAGCCAGTGGTTTATCAATATAGCTGAGCTAAATATAGTTTGAGAAATAAATGTAGGTAATTATGTGTAAGGAGTTAGTGTCAGATTGATGGAACAACAAGCAAGAAATAGAATTAACTCCACACTCTCACACTGTACCAGAGACTGACAGGAACAGACTGAACCCCACACTCTCACACTGTGCCAGAAACTGACGGGTACAGAATGAACCCCACACTCTCTCACTGTGTCAGAGACTGACAGGTACAGAATGAACCCCACACTCTCACACTGTGCCAGAAACTGACGGGTACAGAATGAACCCCACACTCTCACACTGTGTCAGAGACTGACAGGTACAGAATGAACCTCGACCTCTCATACTGTACCAGAGACTGACAGGTACAGAATGAACTCCACACTCTCAGACTGTACCAGAGATTGACAGGTACAGAGTGAACCCCGCACTCTCACATTCTACCAGAATATGGCACGGACATAAAGAAAGATTTTGTCTTCTCTTTCTACCTCTGTTTCTCTATCTCTGTTTATTTTCCTCTCCTTCTCTCACCTTTTCTTCCAGTAACACTACATTCATCTTCGTCCATTTCTTTCCCAAGTTAGTGTTACTTTTTTTTTATTATTTAGCCGGCCTACTATGGTTGTGCTAAATATAGTTTGAACAATTTATGTAGATAACTATATTTAGAGAATTACTGCCAGATGCATGGAACAACCAACAGGAAATAGAATGAACTCCACACTCTGCTGCTCCACCAGCAACTGACGGGTACAGAATGACAGAATGAACCCCACACTCTCACATATATTAGAGACTGACAGGTACAGAATAAACCCGAGACTGCTACACTATACGAGAAGATGGAACATACAGTATGAACCTCTCTCTCACCCTCCCTCTGTTTCTGCTTCTCTGCCTCTCTCTCTCTCTAACGCGCGCGCACGCACACACACACACACACACACACACGTGTATCTAATGCTTTAACTTATGCTTGTGTTTTTTTTCTATTGGCTTCCACTCATTTTTTGTCTCTTTATTTCCCAACTGTGTTTTCTTTATTGTTTCGCCCGTCTGCCCTGCATTTGGACGTGCCTTTGTACTGTTATCTTGCTCTCTGACAGACTGAGGTGATCACACATGTCTCCTACTTCTGCAACATGGTCCTTTGTCTGTTTCAACCTCTCCTGTTCACTCGACGTTTTCCTTGGTGTTCTGACCCAACTGTGGATGTGTGCGCGCGCGTGTGTGTGTGTGTGTGTGTGTGTGTGTGTGTGTGTGTGTGTGTGTGTGTGTGTGTGTGTACGCGAGAGCGCGCGTGTGTTGGTGTTAGGGCTGTGGATTTAACGAGAGCAAACCATACTGAGTAACGCCAGGGGTAATGTTGTCCGAGTCCTTGGTCTTTGTGTTGTTCCGGACACGGGCAAGGGGTGTTAAACGAGTTATGTTTACGGATTAACCAGCAGGAGTGACGCGGCCAGGGCGGAGTCGAAGGATGAAGGGAGGAGGTGAACGGTTCTAATCGGAAAACTGCTGAGGAGAGGGTCCAGGTTGTGCCGCTGGTTCAACTGCGTACTGGGGAGGAATCGGTCACAGCTTCAGGTGAATCAGTTGTCAATTCAGAAGTGTGAAAGCTGTAAATGGAGCTTCTCACTGACAACGATCGGTCATGTGTGATTACGGCGACCGGTCTTCCTTCTGCCAGAGACATCGCTGAGCTAATGACGAGGTTTTTGGTGTATTTGTGTTACATCGTCCCAATATCTTCATCAGAAACAACGGTGTTGATGTAATTTGTTTGTTCAAGTGACTGTAACTAAGAGCAATGGTCAGGGGTATAAACCTATCATTGGAGACTAATCCTCTGTATATATCAGAGCCTGTTGGAGTGCATCAGCTCAGAGTGTCTGTCGGAGCTGTGGATTCCGGAGCAACGGAAGTCACAGCTTTTCACTAAAATGGGATATCCAGTAATCTGGCGGATAGAAGACATTTACTATCCTGTTATTTCTGCCATTGGGATTCCCGGTAAGTAGCTGGCTCAGCTGCCGTTGGTCGAAATCGGTGTTTAATTGAAATAATTGGAATTGTTCTTCTTGCTTATTGTTTCGACAGCCAATTGCCCAGCCGCAGGATTTCAATGATGGAATATCCGAGGTCTCTGCGTGATTGATTGTGTCGCAGTTGCAATGTAGTTGCAAAGATTCTGTTTCTACAGCCCGGTGATGGTCTGTAAATGTTTTGGAAGCGATGGTTGGGTTAGGGACAAGGATCAGATCACCGGCAGGTCGTAACGTTTCAGCTGTTGTGAGGAGTTCCATGTTGTAGAACGAAGCTTTTGTGGGTTTCTTCCAAACAAATGTGTTCAATGACCAAATACGAGACAGTTATGGAGAAGTCAGTGAAATACGTCAGGCGTCAGTTAAAAGAGAGGAACATGTGCTTAATGGTTACCACTATTTTGAAATATATCTCTGTTATATCGGCATCTGACACCCGTGCAGAAGTCTGAGTGCTGCACCGAGCTTGCTGCTGGACGCTGAAATCCTCTCCTCTGCCTCCCTTTGATGGAGTCAATGGGAGACATGTCTGGCTGTGAGGTTGTGTCAGACCGCACTCTACCTGTTGGAATCGGCCGTGCTTCTGTTGTAAAACCAGGACGCCAACAGATGATGGAATGTGAAACAAAACAGGAAATGCCGGAAGCCCTCAGACCGGCAAAAACCATGTCTGGGAAGAGAAACCAGATATCGCTTTGGATCAGGGCCTCCCTCGGAACAGTTCTGAGGGAGGGTCACTGGCCCGAAATGTTAACTGGTTTTTCTTTTCACGGATGATATTTTCCGGGCTGAGTGCGCAAAGATTTCCGACTTTTATCCTTCTGTTGTTGCGGCATCGACAGGGAGCACCGGGGAAGGTGTTTTTTGGTTAATGGAACGATTCTGCCCTCCAGCGGCCGGATCTGTCCATTCCATTCACCAATGATCCATCCGTTATTGTCTCTGAGGACACATCTGGTGCTTCCCTGTCTGGCTCAACTTTCTGGCCGTCGGTAAGGAATCCTTATCCAGATCTGTCCGATCTTATCTGAGGCCGCAAACCCCTTTCTGTCCACACTCGCTGCCCCCTATCTCGGCCCTTCGCATGATACAGGAACCAGTTTCCATCGCTTCCTGCAGCAACACAGTGGAATTGTCATGAGACCCCATCGAACTGCAGCGTTGTCTCCAGGTCCGGGCAGTAATTTCTCTGCTTCCTTTTCTCTCTGTTCCAGATAACTTTGTAGCGATTTTGATCCTGATCAGTGGAAAGTGTGGTCTCTGCAAATGTATCACTCTCTACCTGGTGGGAATGGCAGCGGCCGATCTCTTGGTCGTTTTCGCCGACCCCCTTCTGAAGTGGACTGTTCTGATTTATTTTCCACGGTCCCTTGTGCAGTCTCGGTATGTGGCTGGTGTTTGCAAGCACCACAGTCTCTGTCTGGCTGACAGTCGCTTTCACCTTTGATCGATTTGTGGTCGTATGTTGTGAGAAGCTGAAAACAAAATATTGCACCGAGAGAACAGCGGCTGTGGTTATCGGGACAGTGAGTGTGCTGGGCTGTTTGGAGAGTGTCCCCTGGTACTTCATATATGAGCCTGGAGGAATAATTGACAATATTCCCTGGGATTGTGCCACTAAACCGAGCAGCTGTACATTCCCAGCATGGGAGGCATTTGAGATGTTCCACCGCATTTTAACTCCTTGTGTTCCGTTCTTTCTGATGTTGTTGCTCAATGTTCTGATAGTCAGACGGATTTTGGCGACCAGCAGAGTCCGCAGGTGGCTACGGGACGGCAGCAGTGGAGAGAAAGACAAGGATCTGGAGATGAAGAAACGAAGGTAATCCGTCGTTTTACTCTTCAGTATAACCGGCAGTTTCATACTGTTGTGGGTAACACAGGTGGGGTTTTATATCTATCAGCGAATTTATAAGATTTACAATTACTCCTCCACCGATCCCCGTTATATCACAGAATCCACAGCGGGAATGTTGCAGCTTCTCAGGACCTGTACCAACACGTGCATCTACGCCGTGACTCAGCAAAAATTCAGATCGGAGCTGAAGAACGCGGTGAAATATCCACTGAATCAGATTGTGAAAATCATTGAACGATATAAATAAATGGTGTAAAAACAGTGTAATTGAACCTTCTCCATGCATCTCCCACTCAAATTGGAAATTGTGGTTTGACCAGAGCTCTGAGACAACAGGTGACAGCTGATCCCGATCGCAACCGAGTCTCCCTATCGAAGAGATTCCCCCTTTGGCCCACACGTCTCTTCCCCAGTAGCCCAGCAACTTGATACCACCTTGTTACCTCTGCTCCCCAGCTCTGACAAAGTGTCGACGACCATTACTTCGGAACAATAAATGGAATCTACATTCAATAAAGAAATAGGTCTGTAAGATATATATTCAGTAGGATCTTCACACTTTTTCAGACTTAAAAAGATAGTTGCTTCAAAACAGATTGTGGTAATTTACCTACCGATAGGGCATCTTCTAAAATTTTACCTAACCAGGGAGAGAGAATATCAGAAAAGGATTTAAAAAATTCAACTATACACATAAGGGGACCAGGTGTTTTACCCGAATTCATTGAAGAAATTGCTTTCATTATTTCTTCCTCCGAAATGGGTTCATGTAATGTTGAAGGTTCATTAGGAGATAATTTAGGAGTCTTCAAATTCCTTAGAAATTCTTGCATTGATGTAGGATCCTCAGTAACTTATGATTGATATAAAGAAGTATAAAGTTCTTGAAAAATACTTTTTGATCATGGTCCACCGTGTAATTACCATCTCGTTTACGAACATTAATAATCTGACGTTTAGTTGAAGCAGCTTTCAGTTGGTTGACCAACAATTTACCGGATTTATCACCATGTATATAAAACTGACTCTTGGTTTTGAGTAATGTATTTCAATTGGAGATGTTAATAATAAACTGTGTTGTAATTGGGCGGCACGGTGGCGTAGCAGTTAGCGCGACGCTATTACAGCGCCAGCGATTGCCGTTCGATTCCTGTGGCTGTCTGTTTGTTCGTTGTCCCGTGTCTGCGCGGGTTTCTTCCGGGTGCTCCGGTTTCCTCCCACATTCCGAAGACGTACGGGTACGTTAATTTGGGTTTCGAATGGGCGGCGCGGACTCGTTGGGCCGGAAGAGCCTACTACCACGCTGTAAATAAAATGTAAAAAAATAATTTAAATTTAAATTGTAATTGAAGTTAAGTTCTGTTTTTGTAGAACTACAAATTAGGAGTATCAAAGTAATTTTATCGATTTCTTTGATCTTATCAGCCAATATATGTAGTTCATTATTAGTTCGTTTTTTTGCAAGCCAGCAGAGTATGAAATAATTTGACCACGGATATAAGCTTTAAAGGTATCCCATAATATCCCAATAGAAATTTATTCCCTAAAATTAGTTGAGAAGAAAAAGGAAATCAGTTCTTTAATAAAATGAACAAAATCTAAAGCCTGAAATAGAGAAGAATTCAGTCGCCATTATCTGACACCAGGGGTACGTTCGCTAATTTATTTGATAGTTTCAATGGTGCATGATCTGACATGGCAATTGCATCGTACTTACAGTCAATAACAAATCGAGTTAATCGCGAGTCAATAAAAAGGTAATCAATCCTACAGTAGTTGTGATAAGCATGAGAAAAGAATGGAAATGTTTTATCATATGGGTGTAGAAATCTCCAATCCCCTAAAATTCCGGGATCAACTAAGAAGGAATTAATAAAGACAGCGGATTTGTTTGGAAGTGCGAGATTCGCCACAGATCTATCCATCGAAGGGTTTAAGCAGCAATTGAAATCTCCACCCATAATCAACGTATTGTAGCGGCTAGCTACAGACTACGAAATGAAGACACAGAGTCGCTGGTTTGAAATCTGATGTCGAATGAACTACAGGGGAGCCGTGCGCCTTTAATATCCGAAAACATCCCGCGCTACAGTTCCCGCGCTGACATCACGCCCGATGACCTTCCATCGAGCGGGTTTTCCCAGCCCGACGATGGGGAAGAAGGAGGGCCCCGCCCCATCTTTAATTGGGGCCTCCGACGACGTACAAGATGTCGGTAGCCGGTTTGATGCTGGTGCGGTGAGTCGCTACAGAACCCCGCTCCCCCCGCACCCCAGAACCGGCGATACCGTCGCGAAAACCAGAATCAAATAAACTATGACTTGGGTGGCCTGCCCCTTCGTCGCGCTCGCTGTACGACCACGGGTTGGTCCGAGTCTAAATGAGCCGGCTTCAGCCGGTCAATTGTAAAATTCTCCTCGCGTCCCCCAATGTCCAGCACGAACGTAGCCCCATTGTTCCTGACAACTCGGAATGGCCCTTCGTACGGCCGCTGCAGCAGTGTGCGGTTCGCGCCCCTCCTGACGAAGAGAACCACAGTCTCGGAGGGAAGTCGGCATACGTGTCGGAACTTGTCTGTCTCGCGATGTGGGTATAGAGGCGAGGTTTCCAAGCCGCTCGCACAGCCGGTCGAGCGCCGCGGCAGGTTCTTCCTCTGGCCCCCGTGGGGCTGGTAGGAACTCGCCCGGGACGACTAAGTGCGTTCCGTAGACCATGTCCATGGACGAGGTATGTAGATCCTCTTTTGGCGCAGTGCGCATCCCCAGCAGGGGCCAGGGGAGTTTGTCTGCTCAGTTGGGCCGCTGAAGGCGGGCCATGAGTGCCGACTTCAGGTGTCGATGAAACCTCTTCACCAGCCCATTGCATTACGTGTGATAGGTGGTGGTGAGGTGGATCCGGGAACCGCACAAGTCGGCGACGGCAGACCACAAGCCGGAGGTGAATTGAGCTCCCGTGTCTGAGATGATATGTGCCGGAACACCGAAACGGGCCAACCAAGTTGTCAAAAGGTTCCGTGCGTAGGACTGGGTGTAGGTTTCTGCGAGGGGAATGGCTTCAGGCCAGTGGCTAAAACGGTCGACAACCGTGGAAAGGTACCGCGCTCCTCGGGAGACTGGGAGGGGGCCGACCAGGTCGACATGGATATGGTCGAACCTCCGGCGGGTAGGTTGAAAATTCTACAGGGGGGGGGACCTTGACGTGCTGCTGTACTTTCGAGGTTTGGCAGTGAGTGCAGGACCGGGCCCATTCGGAAACCTGTTTACGCAGGCCATGCCAGACGAACTTGTCGAACACCATCCAGACAGTAGTCTGGATGGGTGGGTGTGCAAGGCCGTGGATAGAATCAAACACCCGTCGGCGCCAGACAGCTGGGATGATGGGGTCGGGTCTACTTGTGGAGTTATCGCAGAGCAGGGTGCGCTCATCGGGGCCTACCAGTAGGCCTTGCAATTGCAGGCCCGAGACTGCGGTGCGATAGCTAGGCATTTGCCGTTCGCTGTGCTTCCTCCAAGGCGCCGAAATCCACCCCCGGGACTAAACTTGGATGGCGGGCCGTGACAGTGCATCAGCGACCACGTTCTATTTCCCAGACAGATGGCGGACGTCAGTGGTGAACTGTGAGATGTATGGCAAGTGCCGCTGCTGCCGTGCTGACCAGGGATCTGAGACCTTGTTGAAAGCGAAGGTCAACGGCTTGTGGTCGGTGAAAGCTGTAAACGGCCTGCCCTCCAAGAAGTATCTTAAGTGTCTGATCGCCAGGTACAACGCCAACATCTCGCGGTCGAAGGCGCTATACTTGAGGTCTGGTGGTCAAAGATGCCTGCTGAAGAACGCTAGCGGTTGCCAACGCCCTTCGATAAGCTGCTCTAGAAC